>NC_056747.1:802252867-802327867 GCF_019279795.1 Protopterus annectens | reverse complement strand
TACTCTGGTGTAGTCCTTTTGGCTACCAAGAACTGGGAGTCAGCCACTTCCTCTTTGGCTGATGTCCTTCAAGGATGCATCTGCAGTCCTTACATATGGGTTGTCCTGCCTCAGGCAGCCCTTCGGTCAGCCGGATTCCAAAGTCTGGGTCCGGCGTCGGCTGATGTCGCCCTTTTCCCCGATGTCAGAGCGCCTGGGGTATAAAAGCGTCAGCCGACGCCATCTTCCTCAGTCTTTCTTGCCGCGAGGTGCCCGAAGCAGAAGCAGTTCGCAAGTGCCGGTCGGCCAGCTCCTGTGATTTCAGCTACCGAAGTCTTCAAAAAAGCTAAGTACCCCGTTGGGGACTCTTTCTTGCCTCAGCCGATGTCAGATCAAACGGTTAAAGTTAATAATTGTTTATCTTGTGGGAAACAAATACCTCATAAGGATTTCCACTCTTACTGCTTACCCTGCCTAGGCCCAGACCACGACGTCTCGTCCTGTTCAGCCTGTGCTTCCTTTAATAAAGGCACTCTTAGGCGTCGGGCAGAGTTTGCAGAGGAATTTTTTTGGGGAAAATTTCTGTTATAACATGCCGTCGGAGCTTCCGACAGCTCATTTACCCAAAAAACGAAAGGATAAGGACCGACACACGTGGTCTGCAGTTTCGGCCGACTCCACGCCTAGGCCTACAGCGAGTGTCTCGGTCGCTACTGAAGCCGAATCTCTACCGCTTCTGACCGACGACACCGCACAACCGGTAACTTCGGTACTGGAGGCCATAACAGAGTCGGTCATAGAATTTCCGTCGGAAACCGGTGCTCAGGACATATCCGATACCATTTCTGTTGACAAAACTACTCCAGCACGTGGGGCAGCCATGCCTCCTGTATCCATGTCCATTAAGGCCTTTACACGGGCTAAAGCTGCTAAACAGCCAAAATCTTTTCCTCCCAAGGCTATTCCTCAGGGATCCACTACCGGTTCACAAATTTTAAGTTTGGCTGAAGACCTTATTTCCTTAATCAGGGGCTCCCAGCCACATCCAGACAGGGACTCTCATCCTCCTCCAGGCAAAAGGCCCAGGGTTGAGCAGACAGATCCCCAGTCTTCTGATGAAGCCTCAGATGACTCTGCCCTTTCAGACTACCAGGAGGAGGCCCTTCCGGCCTACGAGGATTCTGATTCAGAGGAATCTATTCCCTCGGCCTCCCCCCCTGAAGAGTTTTCCTTTGGGGAGACCCTTCACTCCATGAGAGAGCATTTCAAATGGCAAGGCCAGGAATTCTCTGATTCCAGGAAGAGGTTAAGGACCTTTTTACATTTACCTCAGCATAGACCTTTGGCTATTCCTCCTGTTTTAAATGTTATAGAAGATGTGTACTCTGAGTCTAGTATCTCCCCTGACTCCCTTCCTCCGGCTCCTGTCAAGCCTGACAGGTACTACCGGGTCCCGGACTCACATCTATACCTTTACAAGGGCCACTCTGCTGACCCAGAAACTATTTCCCAGGGCCCTAAAGGGGTTACAACCATCACTGCCAAGAATCCACTTCCTTCTGAAAGGGAATCCAGGGCTTTAGAGAGATGGGGTAAAAAAGTGTATACTTCTTCCACTCTTTCTATGAGAGCATTAAATTGTCAATTCCATATGATACAGTATCAAGAGTATCTGTTAGATGAATTGCATAAAAAACTATCCTCGCCTGAACCCCTAGACCGCAAGGCGCTTCAGGATTTGGTGCATAACTCTCAGCAGGTTAGCAACCATTTCTTACAGTGTGGTTATGATGCATTGGAAGCTTCATGTAGGTCAGCAATGACAGGTGCAGTCATACGTAGGCATGCTTGGCTGAAGGAACAAACACTGCCAGATCATGTTAAAGCAAAGCTTCTGGATGCACCACTGGAAAAACAAAAGTTATTTAGTTCCACGGCTCAAGAGGTCTTAAAGAAATTTGAGGAAATGCTAAATCAGTTCAAACAGTCAAAGATTTTCTCCAGGTCCAACCACCAAGATTCAGCAGAAATTGGCCTTCTAAGAATTGGTCCTTTCCAGACAGAGACAGATTTCAAAGAGGCAAAAACAGGCGTGCCAGAGGTAGAGTGCAAGCTCGAGGCTCCTACAGAGGACGTCAGTGGCAGCCTCCTAACCAGAGAGGTAGTGCAGGACCTCCAACTACTGCTGAAGGACAAACTCAATGACTTAGCTTTGACTCCGCCAACCAGGGCTCAATTGAAAGCACCTTTGGGCGGAAAGCTATCTTTATTCTCAGAAAATTGGCACAGTATTACAAAGGACAAATGGATACTGCAAATAGACAAAGGATACAGATTCCATTTTCATACATTACCAAAAAGACAAGGCATGCCAAACCTGCCACCAAATCAAAGGGCAGAGGCTTTCAAGCAAATTTCCAAACTACTACAAATGAAGGCAATAGAAAAGGTTCCTTACACAGAACAAGGCCAAGGATTTTATTCCAGACTATTCCTTGTTCCAAGAAAAGAAAAACAATGGAGGCCTATTCTGGACTTGTCCGCACTGAATACTTACCTCATCGTGCCAAAATTCAAAATGCTGACCTTACAGCAACTCCTTCCCATGCTGGGCAAGGGGTCCTGGCTGGTAACTCTAGACCTCAAGGAGGCATACCTGCATGTCCCTATCAGACAAAGTTGCAGAAGACACCTCAGATTTCTTGCAGGTTCAGAGCATTATCAATTCTCAGCATTCACAAAATGCCTGACATCAGTAATTGCACATTGCAGACTTCAGGGGGATTCAAATATACCCATACCTGGACGACTGCCTTATACAAGCGGACAGCCAACAAACATTGGTAAAACACTTGAACTATGCCATCCGCCTACTACAGGCCTTGGGATACACAGTCAACATTCAGAAATCAAGACTTGTTCCATCCCAACGAATAATTTTTCTGGGTGCAAAGCTGGATACAAACACCCAAATGGCTTTTCTCACAGAAGAAAAACAAGAGCAATTACCGGATTATTTCAGAAATCTGACAACACAAACCCAGCTGACTGCAAGGAAAATCCTGCAGGCCCTGGGTTTCATGGCATCTTGCATTCTTCTGATTCCACAAGCAAGGCTGCATATGAGGAAACTACAGTGGTACCTAAGGAGTCTATGGTCTCAACACAGTCACAGCCTAGAAGCTTTGATCCCCCTCATTCCATGCCTTCAAAAGGAATTTCTGTGGCGGGCACAAGCAAGTCAGTCAAACATGGGCCTACCTTTCAGCAAGCCTCATATCAGCCAAACCATAACAACGGACGCCTCAGACCATGGATGGGGAGTGCACATGAAGGACAGATGTATTCAAGGGCAATGGACACAAAAGGAATTGCACCTGCACATCAACCAAAAGGAAATGCTGGCAGTGATACATTCAATTGAGGCCTTCGAACATTTCATGCATCAAGGTCACCTGCTAATAAAGACAGACAGTACCACAGTTATGTGGTACATAAACAAGCAAGGAGGTACCCATTCCTACCCTCTTTGCAGGCTGGCAATGAATCTTTGGGAGCTTTACTTAAAACTCAATATAGAGCTGCATTCCCAATTCGTACCAGGAAAGGACAATGTACTGGCGGACAGCCTAAGCAGAAACACCATGGATGCTCACGAATGGATGTTGCATCCAGACATTTTCCTTCAGATAGTACAATCATGGGGAAGGCCGGACGTAGATCTTTTTGCCTCCCCCCACAACCATCAGCTGAAGAAATTCTGCACAAGGACATACCATCCTCAAGCATGGAAAGTGGACGCCCTGTCCTTCCGCTGGAATGCTCTAACAGTATATGCATTCCCACCTCTTCCTTTAATGACCAAGGTCTTACTGAAGATCAGGACAGAGCAACCAAAAGTAATTCTGATAGCTCCGGACTGGCCAAGACAACACTGGTACCCACTGTTAAAGAGCATGTCACGCACAAAACCGTGGCCTCTACCACAATGGCCACTTCTGACGCAGCACAATTTCAAAACTCTGCACTCCAGCCTAAAAACCTTGCAGCTGACAGCCTGGAAAATACCTTGACTCCTCACCAGGATAACCTATCCAAGAGGGTAAGGGATATCATCATGGAAGCTCGGCGGCCTTCCACAAGAAAGGCATATTCAGCAAAATGGAAAAGATTTAGAACCTGGAGCACCGCAAAGGGTCAGGATCCGACAGTGATGAGCATTCCACATATCCTTGAATGCTTGGCTGAAATGCTCCATAATGGCCTTTCTTATTCATGCATAAAAATTCATGTGTCAGCTATTTCAGCAGAGTACAACACTGATCCACCTGTATTTTCTCATCCTCTGCTAAGGCAGTTTCTAAGAGGGATAAAAAACATCAACCCTCCAAGGAAACCACCAGTACCTACATGGGACCTTAACTTCATTTTGGAAAAATTAACTCTACCTCCCTTTGAACCAGCAGCATCTTCAGAACTACAATTCCTGTCTTGGAAGACTGCCTTCCTTCTGGCCATAACCTCAGCGAGAAGAGTATCTGAGTTACAGGCCCTCATGGCAGTACAACCATTTCTCATTTTCCATAAGGACAGAGTCTCTTTGAGAACCAATCCTTCATTCATGCCAAAGGTGGTATCCAGGGTCTCACTGAACCAAGCTATCCACCTGCCTACTTTCTTTCCAAATCCACAATATAAAGGAGAGAAACTTCTGCATACCCTGGACATTCACAGACAGTTGCGCTACTACTTGGACAGAACTAAGGCTTACAGAAAAACGGACCAACTGTTTGTAGCATATGCTGCTGGTGTACAAGGAAGAGCAATTTCCAAACAAACAATTTCAAAATGGATAGGAAATTGCATTCGATTCTGTTACTCTTTTCATGGAAAAGCTGTGCCAGCTAACATCAGACCTCATTCCACCAGAGCAACAGCCACCTCCACAGCCTTCTTAAGAGGGGTGGCTACAAAGGACATTTTAGAAGCTGCTACATGGAGCTCCGTGCATACATTTTCCAAGCATTATAACTTGCCTTTATATTCCAGATCCAGAGCAGGCTTTGCTACTGCAGTCCTGCAGGGCATGTTAGCTACACCATCCTTTTCTTAGGTCCTACCACCCCCAGCTTGGCTATGGTATTCTACCCATATGTAGGGACTGCAGATGCATCCTTGAAGGACATAGTACAGTTTTGTACCTACCATAAATGTAGATGTCCGATAGGTATGCATCTGCAGTCAGGTTTTCCCTCCCTCCTACCCCTCTGTGGTATTCTGTGGGTACCTATCCCTCTTATTAGCTAGCTGGGGCTATCTTTTATGGTGTATTTGTTTTTAATTGCTGTGCATGATTGGAATTTACTCATTTCTCCAAAATTCAGCCTTCTTTAGAGGGCACCTGGCATCTGGGGCAAGAAAAACTGAGGAAGATGGAGTCGGCTGACGCTTTTATACCCCAGGCGCTCTGACATCGGGGAAAAGGGTGACATCAGCCGACGCCGGACCCAGACTTTGGAATCCGGCCGACCGAAGGGCTGCCTGAGGCAGGACAACCCATATGTAAGGACTGCAGATGCATACCTATCGGACATCTACATTTATGGTAGGTACAAAACTGTACTTTCCAGTGTCTGAACCGGGCATGGGAGAACTAGCTTTACTGGGACACAAAGTTTCACTGAGGGATCTTCTTGAAGTGGCACAGAGTCCTCTCCTAGTCAGTCAACCTGTTAAGAAAAACAAACATTGTTCATGTGAAGAGTGTCTGTATAAGTTAAGATGATATTCGTTCTTTAGCCAAGAAATTGTTATAGAAATCAATCCTGATATACAGCTTCAGTACATGTTAAGCAGGTCAACTGAAATATCCCAGAGGAAGACAAGTCAGCCAAGTGTGACATGAACAGGTACGGGGCTTCATCTCCTACATATTCTCTAGCCC
Source organism: Protopterus annectens (assembly GCF_019279795.1). Classification (NCBI taxonomy): domain Eukaryota; kingdom Metazoa; phylum Chordata; order Ceratodontiformes; family Protopteridae; genus Protopterus; species Protopterus annectens. Next base: position 802,321,944 of record NC_056747.1, on the reverse strand, counting down.
TGTACTGTGATGCCAAGGAAAACTGGTCTTCACAGCCTCCTTGTGAGGTAATTCCTTTTCTCAAGTTGTTGCCAGGATGAATGAGATGTTTTTATGAGTACTAATGTATGCTCTCACTGTATTGAGGAGATTTTATAATGGGTTGTAAGTGGATATGACTCATTCTGCACCTTCCTACCACCCACTTCCAGGCTTCGAGGAGGTATATTGTGCTGCCTGTAACAGCCCTGATTCACAATATTCAGTCCCCGTAAAAGCAGAAAGGTAACAGGATATAGGTGTCATCCAAGACTTCCCCTCTGGATATACAGAGGAAGAATTTATGACTGATTTGGTAGTAGAAATTTTTTATTCCTCCACTGTGGTACGTAGAATTCTTAAATATCAGTTCAGTATGTGGAAGTCTGTGCTTATCTCAGTCTTACTGTTTTTGACATGTCTTTAGTATCTAAACATACCTTAAAGATGTGTATTATTTTACAGATACTATGCCTAGGACCTCCTGCTTCTGCTAATCTTTGAAGATTGTTTTCTTTTGAAATAAAGTCTGAATTTTTGAATTAATCTTTAGGGAAAAGGCCAACCTGTCTGCTACTCTGGTCCACAAATATTTTGAGGAAAGAAAAAAGTTTAGTTTAGTTCAGAAAGTTTATAAGATTTTTCAGGTTGTCCTTTCAAATCACCCAGATTCTCTGTCGCACCTAAAAATCAAGTATAGGTGGCAGGAAGGGAGCAATGACAGGTAGGAACCTTTCCAATAAGGGGACAGTAGTCATCTTCAGGATGACTGTTAGCTTTCCTCCTTACTTCTCCCTCTCCTCCAGCCTAAACCTATCCCAGCAAGTGTCTTTGTTCATTTCTGTTCGTCAACAGACTATGACTGACTCATAGGAGTTGAAGGTAGTCAAGAGGGATACATTTGGCACAGGATACAAAAAGCTGCTTTTAGGGGAGTTCCTCATCACCCTGCAAGTCAAACATATTTTTCCTCAGGGTTTTCAGCTTTGCTTGCCGTAAGAATCCTAGAACCAGTGTTGTTTATTCAAGGAGCAAAGGCTTCTTTCCAGAACACGTCTGGCACCAAAGAGCGAGCCTTCTTGGAGACCAGTTTTAAATCTTTCATTCCTATTTCAATATGGAGAAGTTTGAATATTAAAGATGTTGATCCTTCAGAGTTTGCAACTGTTATTCCCGAAGAAAGCTTTATAGTAACATGAGACCTAAAAGTTGTCTGAACTTCCAAGTTTGAGTCACACAATCATTTCTCTGCATATTATCCTTTGGGTTATCTGGTGCTTCAAGGGAGTTTACAAAGTGTCTAGCCCCAGTCACAGCTTATAGCAATCTGAATGGCATTATTTATTTATTTTTTTCTTTTTTGGATGACTATCTTTGCAGAGTGGTGTTCTAGATGTCAAATGCCCTTAACATGGGATCCGATGTTATCCATTTCATTATTCATCATGACTGGGTCTTTGATCTGATGTCGGATCTGATCTGGCACTTTACAGACTTAGATTCAAGGCTTGAGGTCCTCCTATCTCCCATAATCCCTTCTATCTCTTACCCCTCAGATTTGTTTGCCACGTTTCACAATGGACGTTATTCCTGGCTTGTAGCTTTCTTAAGGGAAATTTCTCCTTTGAATTTTCTCCAGTTTTTCTATTCCTTTGGGTAGTTTAGACTTTTCTCCTCTTCCCCTCTCTCATTTTAGCTTTCACTGGCGTTATACTGCGGTGGTGTTGCTGTGGTAGCGGTGTCGCCTCACAGTAAGACGTCCTGTTCAATTCTCAGCTAGAGCATCTTCTGTGTGGAGACGTGCGTGAATGGGCATACCTTCATTGAAGGTTGTGCGTCAGGGCCGGCAAATCGGCACATAAAATTCTACTGCCAATCATTAGCGGACCGGAGTTCCGCTGTGGCGACCCCAACCGGGAAAAGCCGAAAGACGCAACAACAACAACTGGCGTTGGGCTTGTGTATCTTTCTGTGCATCATTCTCTTCATTTCTCTTCCGTTTTCAGCACTTGGCTTCTTTTTTGTCCTTTCCCTTTTATTATCTAGCAGCTGTTGCCTTTCCTTTTAGTATAGTTTTTTGGTCTATTTCGGGGGTTTGTCTGCTGGTTTCTTTCTCCTTTCAGTCTTTTGGTTGCAGTTGTTTCTCTTTTTTGTGTGTGTGTGTGTGTGTATGTGTGTTGGGTGGGGGGTGTGTGTGTGTCAGGGTGGGAGTGTGTGGTGTGCTTGTGTGGCGGGGTGGGGGGATGTGTGTTGGGGTGGTTGTGTGTGTGTCTGCGTGGGGATGTGTGTCGGGGTAGGGGTGTGTGTGGTGTCGTCTGTATCTGGGTGGGTGTGTGTGTCTGTATCGGGGTGGGGATGGTGTGTGTGTCGGGGTGGTGGGGGTGTCAAGGTGGGGAGTTGGGTGTGTTGTGTGTCAGGATGGAGGTGTGTCTGGGTTGGGGGTGTCGGGGTGTGTGTTGGGGTGTGTGTGTGTCGAGGTGAGGGGTGTGTCGGGGTGGGTGTGTGTGTTGGGGTGTGTGTGCGTGTGTGTTGGGGTGGGGTGTGTGTGTCTGGGTGGGTGGGGGTGTGTGTGTGTGTCTGGGTGGTGTGTGTGTGTCTGGGTGGGTAATTGTGTGTGTGTGTCTGGGTGGGTGGGAGTGTGTGTGTTTGTCATGGTGAGGGTGTGTGTTTGTCATGGTGGGGGTGGGTGTGTGTGTGTCGGGCTGTGTGTCAGTGTGTGTGTGTGTGTGTGGGTGTGTGTGTGTGTGTCAGGGTGTGTGTGTGTGTGTGTGTGTGTGTGTGTGTGTGTGTGTGTGTGTCTGGGTGGGTAATTGTGTGTGTGTGTGTCTGGGTGGGTAATTGTGTGTGTGTGTGTGTCTGGGTGGGTGTGTGTGTGTGTGTGTCTGGGTGGGTAATTGTGTGTGTGTGTGTGTCTGGGTGTGTGTGTGTGTGTGTGGGATTTGAGGCGTGTGTGTGTGTGTGTGTGTGTGTGTGTGTGTGTGTGTGTGTGTGTGTCTGGGTGGGGCGTGTGTGTGTGTGTGTGTGTGTGTGTGTGTGTGTGTGTGTGTGTGTGTGTGTGTGTCGGGGTGGGGGTGTGTGTGTGTCGGGGTGGGGGTGTGTGTGTATGTTGGGGTGGAGGTGTGAGTTGGAGTGTCGATGTGCACGTGTAGGACTGTGTCTGAAAGATACAAGCCTACCAGGTTTGAAAGATGCTGCTCTTGTGGGAGTAAGAACACTAACTCAGACGCCCACAAGAAGTGTGTCTGTTGTCTGATATCTGACCACCTTGAGGCTGATTGCTGCATTCAACCCTCGGGCATTGACAGACCGCCAGAACAAATTATTGCTCAGCGTATTGCATAAAGGGGACCTTTTGTTTCAGCTCTCCCTCTTTTGGTGTCCACAAAGAATCTAAGAGGAAAGCCTCTTCTGCCTCCCTTGGGGTTTTTCCTCCAGCACTGCAAAAAAAATGGTCCAGACACTCTGATCAGTGTTCTTTGGATCCGAAGCTTTCCTTTACCATTTGGATCCGATGTCTCAGGATCCGTCATTAGGTGCCAAGGTTTTCTTGGCTTGGAGATCTATGGATCCTATCCCCATTAACGTGGCTCCATCAGCTCCCTCAAATCCGATGCAGGCAAGTTAACCAAGGTCGGAGTGGGCATGTTCATTGCATCCGGAGTTGATTATTCAGGGCTTCCCAGCAGGATCTTCCCAGGAACCAAAGCTTTCAGCTCTCGGGCATAGGACTCATTCCCTAGACCATGGACAGCACATGGTGATAGGATCCAAGCTGGCTTCTCCATCTAAATCCAGACATTCTTCGGCCTCTTCCAGATCCTCCAGGAGCCTCTTACCTTCTGATATGATGAGGAGTTTCCTTAGGGCCCAAATAGAGATTGGCCTCTTAGTTTCCCAAGCCCATTTGGGCTCGGGGAAATCCCCAGCTTCCAGAGTGACTTCTCCTCTTCCGATTCCTGCAGTTTCAGAATCCTAGGAATCCATTTTCCCTAGGGAAGCATTGGCGGATCTGGGAATTCAGGTTTTCCCTACTCCGTAAGTTTTCCCCACTCTATTCCTTTACTATCGAATCTGAGTGGGTCTCAGCACCAGGTCCCTGGGTGGAGTTCAGGTCCAGGCCTTTCGGATCAGTCCCTTCCTTTGACAGCTCGGGACTGTTACTGTCTGGAGGACCAGGTCCCAGGGCTGGTTCTGTGCTCTATTCCCTTGTGGCTTCGGCTACTGGGAATGCAGACTGGGTTTCTTCAAGTCCTGGAGCCTTTCAGGAGGTAGAGTGGGCCTTCTACAGATCTGGATCAGCGTCTTCCCCTCTACCGGGAATGTCCCAACCCGGTACTATCAGGAGTCCTGAGCCCATCATTCTGTCCAGGGTCAGTCCTACCAAGAGAGCCTTCAGGCATCCAAAACCCCAGGGGTTCCCCTCTCTTGACCCTTTACAGAAGAGGCACCACAGAAGAAACAGTGCAAGAGGAGGCACTTGGACTTCCGCATGTAGTCCCTCACGGAGGGGACAGATTTTGATGAAGGGGACAAGTCCCTCCTGATGTCTCCTTCAGAGACATTCTGGAGCTGTTAAAGCAGAAAGACGAATGGTCTCCCCAGGCCCTGTGTGGAGAGAAATCTGTTTTCCTCAAGGCTTTTGGGACAGGCCCATCTACTTCCTGGGTCCCCCCCCCCCCCCAGACTAGCTCAATTGACGTTATCACACACAGGGCGTGGAATGAACCTGACACTAAAACCAGTTCCTAAGAAGGCTGACAAGTTTTTGAGCCCCGTGACAGAGAGCACTGGCATAAGTGAGTGCCAGTCGGTGCCATCGTGGTTGCTGTGGCCACAAAAAAAGACCTAGCTAAACAGAGCTCCAATGGCCATCCCCCGAACCAAGAGTCACGGGTGAATGACAGACATGGAAAGCGCATTTGCACTTCAGCCACGTTTGGTTTGAGAGCTCTTAATTACTTGGCACATTTTACCTGCCTCCAAAGGAATCTAGTTTCTCAGCTAACCAAATCCCACTAGAGTTGATACCTCCTTGAGGTCCTCCTCCGGCATCTCCCAAGCTCACCACTCTGTCATCTTTCGCCAGCTCTTCGATGAGGTTGATCTCCAAAGCGGCTGGTGCAGGCATTGCCTTGAGGCGTCATGTGTAGAACCCTTCAAGGCGTCCTTTACTAATGCTCCTTTCAATGGTTCCTCGGTCTTTGGACCATCGGTCAAAGAAATCTTAACCCACAGTGAGCAGGAAGGCAAGACACTGTTGGCATGCGAGATCAAGTTTTCTACCCCCCAAAAGTCCTTTTCCAAAAACCAAGGTGGAAGTATGAAATTCTGGTTCCACAAGTCGTAGGGTTCCTTCCAAGATGCTCCAGAAGACTCCTTTTCCACAGGCAGAGGAAGGGGATTCAATGGCAGATGCCAGCCTAGAAGCAGAGGGGGTCCTCCAGAATCAGGGCTCCAGGGAACCCTTCTCTGAGAAGCCATTTCAGGGCCCTGAGGCATTGCTCGACTGTCCTGCTCAGGAGGCAGTGAGGGTCAGTTTTCGTTGCACCCAAATGCCTGGACATCTATAACAAATGATCAATGGGTGCTCAAGATCGTATCCAGGGGTTATTAGATTCCCTTTTCCCAACCTCCCCCGAATCCCAAAAGGATTCTCCCGGACGTGCCACACAGTCAGAGAGAACTGGCCCAGAGAGAGGTTTTACCACTTCTAGAAAAGAGCCATACAGGAGGTCCCAGCAGGACAAAGAAGATCATGAACTTATTCTCGCTTCATTTCCGTGCCAAAAAAGACTGGGGACCTGCGTCCAATTCTGGACCTCAGCAAACTGAACTTTTTCATCAAAAGTCAAAGTTCTGGATAGTCACTTTTCAGTCCATCCTGCCACTGCTGCAGAAGGAAGACTGGATGTGTTCCATAGACCTCCAGGATGCCTACTATATCAAGATATGCATTCCAGGAGGCATCTGCACTTCCAGATCAGAGCCAGCCATTTGCAATTGAGACCGCTACCTTTTGGATTCACTGCAGCCCCCGGGTGTTTACCAAATGCTTAGCTGTAGTAGTGGCTCACCTGGAGCTTCGGGGATTTCAGGTCTTCTCATACCTGGACGATTGACTCCTCACAGCTCCCACAAGGCATCAGTTTGTATCTATCCTGCAGTATATCTTGCAGACTTTTGAAATGCTAGGCATTGTGGTCCAACATGGTGAAGTTGAAGCTATCTCCAGTGCAAAGCCTAGAATTCATTGGGATTCATCTCAGTATGGTAACAGAGATTGCAGCATTACCCCCCCACCCCCACCCCCACAGAGTGGATTTGATCTGGTAGCAGGTCAGGGCCATCTCGGCGGTACCTTTGGCTCTGACATGCCTCATCCTCTGAGCCTTGGGGTCCATGTCGGTGGCTATTCTTCTCGTACCGCTAGTATATTACATGTGACTGCATCAGTGGACGCTAGCAGTGCAGTGGTCCATTCTGTCTCATCCGATGTCCATGCCTATTCTGTTGACTCCCATTTTAAGACTGCCAGTGGTGGTTTCGGTTCAAGGATCTCCGAGGCAAACCATTTTCTTCATTTTCTTCCCATGGCCACAGTGATCACAAACTCTTCCCTGTTGGGGTGGGGGGTTCATTTTCAGGGCAGAACTGTTCAAGGCACATGGTCCCCCTCAGAGACAAAGTTGCACATAAACGTAGAGATGAGGACAGTCCTCCTCATGTTGCAAGTCTTTCAGGATTGCCTTCCTGTGGGAATGGTGGCAATTCATACAGACAAACATGTCTGTGATCTGGTATATCAACAAGCAAGGGGGGGGACACACTCTTACTCATTGTGCAGAGAGGCTATGAGAATGTGGGAATGGCAGTCTCTTCCAGTCCCTTTCTTCTTGCAGCGCACATACCCAGGGAGTCCAGTGCCTTAGCAGACAGGCCTAGCAGAGTCTATTTTGATCCTTCACAAGTGGTCCCTCAATCTATCAGTGGCATCTCAGATTTTCGGCTGTTGAAGCCAACCTTGCTGTGATCTTTTTGCATCCCCAATGAACAGCAAATGCAGCAGGTACTTTGCCCTGATTCCCCCAGAGGGGCAGTCCCTGAGAGACGCTTTTGTCCACGATTGGCTTCCGGGTCTCCTGTACGCATACCCTCCTCCTCTTCCGTTGATCTCCAGTCTGTGGGCTTCCTGAAGTACTTTGAAGAGTTCCATGATTCTCATTGTCCCTTTCTGACCTCATCCAGTGTGGTTCCTCTTTCTGAGGTCTCATCTGAAGTCCTCCCTGGATACTGGAGCCTGTTCTACATCTCATCTCTCACCCGTCAGAACAACCACCCAACCTCGAGCTCTTCATCTGACCGCATGGTTTTTCCAGTTTCCTTGACAGTAACACAGTCCAGGCTGGCTTCTCCTGTCAGAAAAATTATACTAGCATCTCAGAAACAGTCTCCTCAGAAGGTCTATAATAGTAAGCCGAAATGTTTTTTTTTCTTTTGGGCTGTGGAATGGAACCTTGATTCTTTTTCAGCTCCGATACCAGATATTCTTATTTCTATGATCCCTTTTTAAAAAAGGAGACAGCTTTTGTACCATAAAACTGCAGCTGGCAGCCGTTTCTAATTTTCATGTCAATATCAAACCCACTTTTAACTCTAGATTATGTAAGGACTCCTTGAAGGGCAACTTTCTTCTCAGGCCTCCTGTCAGAGACCCTGCCCCTCCTTGGGATCTGACCTTGATCCTGCTGACTCTCACTCAAAGTCCCTTTGAGCCTGCTCATTCATGTGATCTTAAATTTCCCTCTTGGAGGACTGCCTTTCTGGTGGCCATTACTTTGGCTAAGAGGGTTTCTGAGTTACAGGCCTTGTCTTCTAAGCCGCCATATACTGTTTTTCATAAGGACAGGCTGGCTTTGTGAACTAACCCTTTTCGTGCCTAAGTTGGCTACTGAAAGTAATCTCAACCAGAATGTTCAGTTTCCTATCTTTTTTTCCCTAATCATTTCAGTAAGGGCAAATATTTCCTTCATACCTTAGATGTGCATCGGCAGTTAAGATTTTATTTACACAGGATTAAACCCTTAAAATCTGACCAATTGTTCATAGCCTTCTCTTTGAACCGGCGTAGCCAGACAGTTTCTAAACTGACTATTTCTAAATGGATTTCTAATTGCATTTCCATGGTTTACTCTCTTAGAAATGTGGAATTGCCTCGTCCACATAAGGCTCATTCTCTCAGGTCAACTGCTACCTCATCAGCCTTCTTCAGTAGGATGTCCTTAGATGATATTTGTGCTGTGGCCACTTGGTCCACTCTTCACACTTTTGTTGCTCATTATAAGCTGGATATGGTCTCCAGAAGCAGATCATTTTTTGGTTCCACAGTGTTCAGGCACGTCCTTCCTTGTGATCGCCCATGATTCCGATTGTAGCTGAGGATTCTCACCCAGTCGTGATGAATAATGAAATGGGTAACATCAGCTCAGTAGTTATGTATTTACCATAATTTGGTGTCTGTGTTATCCTATTTCATTATTCATCACTTCCCACCCTCCTTTTCCCCCTTCCATGTTTCTGGAGAGGCTGGAGTCATGGGCTTTTGAACTTCTGCCTCTAGGGGTACACATGGTAATGATATGCAAGTATAGATAAATAATTATGTTCTTTTGTGTTATTTGAAGTTTCAACAGCAAATTCAGTCTGAGGGGTAGAGGGCAGAAAGGGATTATGGGAGATGGGAAGAGCTTGAGCCTTGACTCTAAGTCTGTAAAGTGCTGGACTGGATCCAAGACCCAGTCGTGATGAATAATGAAATAGGATAACACTGATACCAGGTTAATTATGGTAAGTATATAACTATTGATGTTCTTCGTGTTTCACTGTTGCAGTCATAACTGTAGGGTGTTCCTGCCGGCAGGTAGCCCGAGGTCGGCCAGAATTCCAAAGTCTGGGTCCGGCGTCGGCTGTACCAGCAAGTACCCTGACGTCAGAACGCAGAGGTATAAAGCTGACAGCCGACACCATCTTCTCCAGTCTTTCTTGCCGTGCGGTGGAAAGCAGCTCGCAAGTCATTGGTTGGCGCATTCAGGACAACGTGCTTTGATTGTCTTCGGTCCGAAGTTTTTTATTTCTCTTCTCAAGCTAAGTACTCCGTTGGGGAAACTTTTTTCTTGCTCCTCCGATGTCAGAAAAAGTTAATAATTGTATATCGTGTGGAAAACAAATACCTCATAAAGATTTCCACTCTTACTGTCTACCTTGTTTAGGCCCTGACCACGACGTTTCTTGCTGTCTGTTCTGTGCCATGTTTAATTCTCGCACTATCAAGCATAGGTACGATTGGGCCTTGAATTATTTCGGTAGACGATTCAATTATAGGATGTCGTCGGATACTTTACCAACAACCGGAATTCAAAAGAAACGCAAGGACAAGGATAGGCCTCCGAGGTCCAAACAAGATACTTTGCAGCCGGAGCCAGCTTCGGGTTCGGCGGTCGTCAGTGAGGCGCTTTTGCAGCCCCTGTCGTCCGCCACTTCGGAACCGATGGCCGACACGGACTCCCATGGGGAGCCTTCTAGGCCTAGTATTTTATCTGCTGCAGGACCTTCGGACGTCGCTGCTTCAGATGGGTCCGGAACTGCTGTGCAGGTACCGGCTTCTGAGGGGGTTTTCAGGCCTTCTCATATCACTATTTCGACAAAGGCTAAGTCAAAGACTCCTGTTAAACCAAGGGTTTCTTCTCAAGTTTCCTCGGATACAGCTCCCAAGTCCCAGAAGCAATTACTACGGATGGCTGAAGATTTACTGACAATGATTAGGGGTTCTCACCCTCCTCCAGAAAAAAGGCCTAGACAGGATATTCCTTATGATTCATCTGATCAGGCTTCGGTGTCTTCTGTCTCTTCCTCTGACCAGGATTATTCTTTTCCTCCTTATGAGGATTCTGATGCAGAGGACTCTATTCCCTCTGCTTCTCCCCCTGAAGATTTCTCTTTTGGGGAAACCTTACATGAAATGAGGGAGCATTTTCATTGGGAAGGTCAGGATTATTCTGCTTCTAAGAAGAGACTTGGGGAATTTCTCCTTCTCCCTCAACACGGACCTTTGGCTATTCCTCCTGTACTTGATATTGTGGATGATGCTTTTTCTGAAGCTAACCTGAATCCTGATTCCTTGCCGCCTGCTCCTTCTAAGTCTGATAGATTTTACAGAGTCCCTGACTCTCATCAATTCTTATTTAAGAACCCTTCTGCTGATCCTGAAACCATTTCTCAGGGTTCTAGGGCTGCTAAGGCCGCTTCATCTAAAAATCCTATTCCCTCTGAAAAGGATTCTCGTGCCTTGGACAGGTGAGGCAAAAAGGTTTACACTTCTGCTACTCTTTCTATTAGAGCTTTAAATTGCCAGTTTCACATGTCCAAGTATCAGCAATTTCTTTTGTCTGTTTTAAAGCAAAGGCTCTCTACCTTTCCTGCATGTGCAGAGGACAAGGAATTACAGGATGTATTGCATGCAACTGAACAAGTTAGCAAACATAGTTTACATTGTGGTTTTGATGCCTTGGAAGCTTCTTGCAGGGCCGCAGCCTCTGGTAACTGTTATCAGGAGACATGCTTGGCTTCGTGAGCAGAATTTACCTGAGCAGGTTAAGGCTAAACTGTTAGATGCCCCTGTTCAGCATGATGTTTTATTTGGATCCAAGGCTGAGGAGGTTATTAAAAGATGGAAGAAAAGCAAAATCTATGCAGACTGTCAAAGATTTTTTTACAAGTTCAGCCTCCTAGATTTTCTAGAAATTGGCCCTCCAAAAATTGGTCCTTTCCCACGTCTGACAGGCCTCAAAGGGGAAGATATAGACGCTCCAGAGGTCGGGCGCAGGCTCAGGCCTGTTACAGGTCAAGACAATGGACTGCTTCTTCACCTAGAAGGGGAGAAGACAGACCTCAATCACAAAAGAAGCAGACCCAATGACTCTCTCCGTTGGGCTACAGGTCCTCCTTGCCTGGAAGCCCCTCACGGAGGAAAACTTTCTCTTTTCTACCAAAATTGGACTCTTATTACCCAGGACAAATGGGTTTTAGACGTGATTTTAAGAGGCTACAAATTCCACTTTCATACTCTGCCAAGGTCTTCGGGTTGGCCGGATCTGCCAAAACATCAATGGTCAGAGGCCTTAAATCAAGTGGACGCTTTATTGGCCATGAGAGCTGTAGAACCTGTTCCACTTCCAGAGATGGGAAAAGGTTTTTACTCAAGACTATTTCTGGTCCCAAGGAAACAAAACTCATGGAGACCTATTCTGGACCTCTCAGTATTAAATACCTTTCTGCAGATTCCAAAATTAAAGATGCTTACTCTGCAACAACTTCTTCCCATGCTCTCCCAGGATGCTTGGATGGTGACATTGGACTTGAAGGAAGCCTATTTACACATTCCCATCAGACAGGAGCACAGAAAATACCTCAGATTCAAGGCAGGTTCAAGACACTTTCAATTCTCTGTACTGCCCTTTGGCTTATCTACTGCGCCCAGAGTCTTTACCAAGTGTCTGGCTCCAGTAGTAGCTTATTGCAGACTCCAAGGGATTCACATTTACCCCTATCTGGACGACTGCCTTATTCAGGTGGACAGCAAGGATCTTGTACTTCAACATCTGCAGTTTGTTCAGCGTCTTCTCCTACTTCTGGGATTTTCAGTGAACACAAAAAAGTCACATTTGATCCCCTCTCAACAAATGATCTTTTTGGGAGCTCTTCTAAACACAAGCTTACAAAGGGCCTTCCTTACTCCAGAAAAGCAAGTACAGCTGGCATCAATTTTCAAGACCTTGGCTACTTTAACTCAGCTCACTGCAAGGAAATTCCTGCAGACATTGGGCTACATGGCTTCTTGCATCCTGTTGATCCCAAATGCAAGGCTTCATATGAGAAAACTTTAATGGTACCTAAAGAGTGTATGGTCTCAGCATTACCACAGCCTGGAAACAATGATACCTCTGATTCCCTGCCTCCAAAAAGAGTTCCTCTGGTGGTCCAGGGCTTGTGCTTTAAACGAAGGGAATCCCTTTCGTCTACCTCATCCTGCTCAGATCATAACCACAGACGCCTCGGATTATGCTTGGGGAGCTCATTACCTAAACAATTGCCAGCAGGGCTATTGGACAAAGAAGCATCTTCCCTGGCACATCAACTTGAAGGAAATGTTGGCAGTCCAAAATGCTCTTCTAGCCTTCCAGAATCTTTTGCAACCAGGCCATCTTCTGATTCGCACAGACAATACCACAGTCATGTGGTATATAAACAAGCAGGGGGGCTCTCACTCATACCCCCTTTGCAGACTAGCCATGAGTTTATGGGACACAGCTCTAAATCTGAATCTGCATCTGCAAGCTCAATTCATTCCAGGAAAACAGAATCTCTTAGCAGGCAGCCTAAGCAGAAATCTTTTGGATCCTCACGAATGGATGCTGGACCCCAACTTATTCAGCAGGATTACGACAGTTTGGGGTTGCCGTCGGATAGATCTGTTTGCATCTCATCTCAATCATTAGTTGCCTCTCTTTTGCACCAGGTCCTTCCACAAAACAGCTTGGAAAGTGGATGCCCTGTCTTTCAGCTGGAGGAATCTTTCGGGATATGCCTTCCCTCCTCTTCCTCTTCTGCCTCGGGTGTTACTGAAAATAAAACAGGACAAACCCAAGATTATCATTTTGATAGCTCCAAATTGGCCTCGGCAGTTTTGGTATCCAACTTTAAGACACCTGTTCTTGGAACCCCCATGGATTCTGCCTCTGTTTCCTTCTCTTCTGTCCCAGCACCAGGGTCAGATGCTACACTCTCAAATCGAGACTCTTTGCCTGGCAGCTTGACTCTACAAGGGCCTTTGATTCCTTCTGCTTTTCCCAAACAAGTTTTGGATGTTCTCTTAGAAGCTAGGCGCCCTAGCATTATAAAATCTTATGCTTCTAAATGGAAAAGATTTTGTATTTGGATGCGGGATCGAGGTTCTGATCCTCTTTTGCCTGACATTCCTTCCATTTTACTTTACCTCTCAGACCTTTTGCTTAAAGGCCTCTCCTTTTCTTCCATTAAAATCCATGCTTCTGCTATCTCAGCTCATTACAACACTGATCCCCCCATCTTCTCTCACCAGCTGGTGAGACAATTCTTGAGAGGGGCTAAGAATTTAAGACCTCCCAGAACTCCTCCTGTTCCTGCTTGGGATCTTAATTATGTTTTGGAAAAACTAACTTTTCCTCCCTTTGAGCCTGCTGCTGCTTCGGATATCAAGTTCTTATCCTGGAAGACAGCTATTTTATTAGCTTTGACGTCTGCCAGAAGGGTGTCAGAGTTGCAAGCTCTCATGGCTGTGGAACCATACCTTATTTTCCACCAAGACAGAGTTGCCTTGAGGACCAATCCTACATTTATGCCTAAGGTGATTTCTAAAGTGGCTTTAAATCAGACTATTCACCTTCCTACTTTCTTTCCAAATCCTCAAAACAAAGGGGAAAGGATTTTACATTCATTGGACGTACACAGACAACTACGGTTTTACGTGGACAGAACTAAAGATTACAGAAAATCTGATCAGTTGCTTATCTCTTATGCCTCCAGTTCTCTAGGCAAGGCTATTTCTAAACAAACTATTTCCAAATGGATTGCTCATGGGATAAGGTTTTGTTACTCTCACTTTGGGAAGCAGATTCCAGGTACTGTTAGAAGTCATTCTACTAGAGCAGCTGCCACTTCAGCAGCTTTTCTCAGAGGAGTTCCTACGAAGGACATTTTGGAAGCTGCCACTTGGAGTTCAGTGCATACTTTTTCTAAGCACTATAATCTCCCTTTGTATTCTAAGTCTAGGGCAGGTTTTGCCTCTGCTGTCTTGCAGGGTCTTCTGGCTGCTCCTGCTTCTGCATAACCTCCTCCCTCATCACAGCTTTGGGATTCCACCCTACAGTTATGACTGCAACAGTAAAACACTAAGAACATAGTACAGTTGTGTACACCTACCATAAATGTAGATGTTCGAGTGTCTTCACTGTTGCAGTCGGTGTTTCCCTCCCACCAATCCCCTCTATCTTCCTCTTCTTTTGTGGTGTATTTGTGTTTCCTTTTTGGACACCTTTTGGTTACTTTGGGGGACTTCTGACATCTGGGGCAAGAAAGGCTGGAGAAGATGGCGTCGGCTGTCAGCTTTATACCTCTGCATTCTGACGTCAGGGTACTTGCTGGTACAGCCGACGCCGGACCCAGACTTTGGAATTCTGTCCGACCTCGGGCTGCCTGCCGGCAGGAACACCCTACAGTTATGACTGCGACAGTGAAGACACTCGAACATCTACATTTATGGTAGGTGTACACAACTTTACTTTTCAATTCTTCTGACTAATCTGGATTTCCAGATAAACTTTCAAAAATCCTCCTTAACTGTTTTACACCAGATTTGTGTTTGGAGGATGTCTCTTGGATAGACACGCCACAGCAAAAGTTGTTGACAGAGGCAAAGAGGTGGAGTTTTAACTGGAAACCTTCCTGGGCTTCTTAATTATGTCCCTGACTTCATTCAGAGTGTTTCTACAGCTTTTTGGGGTTCAGCATCCAGGATTTTCATGATTTCTGTCATTCAGGTTGTACATAAGAAAAATTCTGTTGTATCTTAAAAAAAAAAAAAACACATGGACCCAATACTTGCATCCTTTAGATTTTCCAGTACCTGTCTTGGGCTTTGTATAAATGGAACTGCACTGGTGGAGCCAACAAGTTCAAGCAGTTATGTGCCCCCCCCCCCTTTCTCCTCATCTTGCAAGTCAGCCTGTAATTACAGATGCCTCAGAATTTCATTAGGGTGCAGTTCCTATGAGGGTAAAGGTGCAAGGTCTGTGGTATTCGTCTAACAGACCAAAGCACAACATTTTGAAAGAGATGTAGGCTGTGATCCATCCCTTTTAATCTCTTTTTGTATGGTCCTATCACAGACAACACACAGTGATGTAGTACATTAACAAGTTAGTCGGCACAATGTCATACCCCCTGTAGAGGCTGGCTGTAATTGTTTAGGAATTAGGTCATCACCATTCTCTAACCCTCCAAGCATGTTACATTCTTTCAGTGCAAAATATAGAGGCAGACAAACTGAGCAGGACCAGGACAGACTCTTAACAAATGCAATTTGAACAGTGGTTGGGGGGTCCTCCAGGTATTGATCCAGTTCTGGGGAACAGGTCAGATAGATCTGTTGGTCTTCTTACAAAATGAACAGCTTAACCGATGCTTTTTTCATTCCCTTGCTGGGGAATGTTTCTCTGTGCATATCCACTCTTTCCATTGATATCCAAGATAATTCTGAATATTCAGGAGGACTCTTCAGAAAATATTTGTGGTGACCTCCTTTTGGACCAGTCAATATTAGCTCTCCCTTTTTATTGAATTGGCCAAGGGGAATTAATGCAAGCTTCCTCTAGTCATTCAAGACTGTAGAAGTTTAATACACCCCCGTCTAAAATGTCTAACATTTATCTGTCTGGACTATCATACCTTTTTGGAACCTCTTTTTTAGGACGTACAGTGCATACTAAAGGAGGCATGACATCTTGCTAATAGGAAAAAAAAAATCTCTTGATATGTAGAACATTTTCTAGTTGGTGCCTATCCAGTATTCAGGGCCCTGTCTGAGATTTGTACCAATGTTGTTCAAAGATTTGTGAGTTACTAGCCTCTAGCCTTCATAGTACTTTTCCAAGGTACATTTTGCAGCCATTTCAGTATGTATGCCCATTGATACTTCTCTTTCTTTAGTATTTCCTTAGTTAAACAGAATCTGAGGTCACCTTGCAAGCAGGTTGCTCCTACCTGGGATCTTAACTTTCTGCTGCAAAGTTTAACCACATCTCCATCTGAATCTGCACATCAGGCAAATGTAAGGTTCATTACATGGAAACCTATTCTGTTTGCTCTGACAGCTGCAAGATGAGTATCTGAGTTGCAATTTGTCTTGATTGGTAAACCCTGTCTGGGCTGCTTTTGGAATAGGGTATCAGTAAAAACAAATCCCTCATTCATTCCCAAGTTAGTTTCTTTGAATCAGGCCATCAGTCTCCCAGTGTTCTATCTCAACCCTGGAGAGGATTTCTCATACTCTAGACATGCATAGACTGCACAGGTACGGTCTTGCCAGAACCAAGTCCTTTAGAAAAGCCTGTCTATTTGTTTCTTAGGTTGGGGCTAAGAAAGGGCAACCCATATCAAACAGACTGTTTCCAGCTGGTTGTCCTTGGCTATTAAATTCTGTTACATCCGCCCTATTTAACTAATTCCAGGCAGGGTTAAGGCGCAGTCTTTTGAGGACCTTGTCTTCTTTGATGGCATATTGGAAATGTGTAGACTGAAGAAGTTGTATAAAGACAGCTACATGGTCCTCTATATATATCTGCACAAGGAAATACATACTGGATTCTTTTCTATAGATCTAGGACTGACTTTGCTAGGACCGTTCTCTAGGGGCTCCTGGATCCATATCCTTCTTCCTCCCAGGTTGGATAGGCTTTAGTGATCAGTCCATATAGCCTAAAGGCTACTGCAGCAGTGGGAATGATGTGAACATAGTACAGTTGTGTACTTTGCACTTGCCCATAACACATATTCAAATTCCTCACAGCTGCAAGTAGCCGCACTCGCCCACTATCCCCATAGTAGCGTTTTGTGTTATTGTTAGGAAATAGCTTTGTGATTATTTCTTGTGCAGTTCAGGATGAGTACATTACTTAACTTTTAGTTAAGAAAGTTTTGAAGATTTTCTGCTCTGACTGCTGATTTTTGCTTCTTTGGGGCTGACTAAGCAGCAGTCCGAGTAGAAGTGTAGGAGGGGGCCAGAGCTTTTGGAAACTGGCCAGTTGTTGCATCTTGGGCAAAACACAATCCATATAGCCTAAAGGCTACTGCAGCAGTGAGGAATTTGAACATCTACTGTTACAGGTAAGTGCAGTTTACACAACAGTATTTTGTCACAGTTTTGAGCTGCAGTTGCTCCCACACGGATCGTGATGTCTCTTACGGCAGCAAATCAAATCCCCCAGGTGGCAAAAGCAACACTACAACAGTAGCCCCTCCTTGGTCTTCATTGGAGATGTATATATATATATATATATATATATATATATATATATATATATATATATATATATATATATATATATATATATATATATATATATATATATATATATATATATATATATATATATATGTATATATATATATATATATATATATATATACATACACACACATACACATACATATGCACGCACTACAAAAGGTACCTTAAGGGTTTTTTTCTGCTATAACTGTTAGGACTCTTAAAGTTTGACGTTTACATATAATTTTATATGATTTCACTGTTTTAAATTGAATGCTTAAAAGCTTTCATGTAAAAGGAAGTTGATGAGCATGTCCAATTTCTAGTGTGTATAGCTGTCGAGTGGAAAGTAAATATTATTATTAGATTAAAAGTGTGCAAATATTTCCACTTCATTTAACCTTGGACTGCCTAAATATTTTGTTTACTGGGATTTTCAGATATTCCAAAGAAGTTCAGAAGGCATGCAAATGCTGTAGATGAAGTAGTTGTGAATTATCTGCACTGTACAGTGCTATTCTTTGAAGTGTGAACTCTTAATGTGCACAGTAATATTAACATCTTAAATGTATTTTTGAAGTGTATTTCCTGAAGTGACCTAAGAAAAATGAAGTCTATGCCACCCTTCTCTGGTAATGGATAGTAAGCAAATAGTAAATGCATTTCTGGAGGCAAAGTACCAAGATGGGGGTGGTAAACTTTCAGTTTAAGATGAGAGAGATAATGAGATGTATACCTCACTGATCATGCTACCAAGTGACTGGTCAGTGCATTTTTAAACAAAATTGCACGGGAGCTACAAGGGAGAGAGTGGTTTGCCATTGCTGAAATCTACACACTGTAAAATATTTCATTTTTTTTTAAATTTTGCTTTTATTATCTGAGTTTGGTAGACTAGGTTTAGTCAAAATCTCCTTTTCAGCAGAGGCCCAGGGAGAAAAGCGCCAACATATTACAAACGTTTTTAATCATGTATTCAGTAGTTTACATGAACAGACATTAAGTAATGTACATTAACAATTACACATACATTTCTATTTGGATATATTCCTATGAAATAAAAGAAACTGTTATAGTATAAAAGATACTTGTGCATTTAGTAGATGTTGAACATTTGAAGAGGTGTATTAGTAGGTTTGTCTAATAGAGAACTGATCTTGTGATTTAGAAATTCAAAGAAATTGAAGTAAGGGAAGGAACTCAGTTGGGCAGAACATGTTGTTAATGTAGCTAGGAGTTGGGGTATTAAGCAGGTTCAGAAACAATTATGTATGGTGTACACTTTTCATATCCACTGTACCTCTTTCTTCACTGTCACACCTCTAGCATTTACCATCTACCCACGGAAAAATTCCTTGTAGTCTACTTGGGATATAAAAATACTTATGCAAACACTTCCAACCAAAATTCGTAAACCTTCTAGACTTTGTTGCATACTTGGGAGCCATACATATGTCTTCCCATTGTTTTCTTGGAATTGCTTATCCAGTATCTCTTCCCAATCTTTTCTAACTTCCTCTTATTGATTTCTATAGTGATTGTGCAATATTTTATATGCAATATTTTATATACACTACTAATTATTCCTTTTTCTTTAATGGCAATTTTTGTTCTAGATTCAACTACAAACTCTACCAGAGCCCTTTTTTCACTTAGGATTCCCCTATCCCTTTCTGTTTGCCTGTACTCTTAGTGTCTGACATTAGTGCTTCCTCTCCTTTTAAATACTATTAAAAAATAAATACTTTTTGATCTTTGTCACTTTCTTCCCTCCTGACTTCCAAACTTCCAGAAGAATACCGTCTCTTCCTAGAGATTTTCCTGTAGATTGGTTATACAGCATCATTTTGTTTTCATTTGTTCCTGTCTTAACTGTTAATTGAGCCTCCTCTACCTCTAATAGTGGCATATTTACCTCTTCCATAAATATTTCCTTTTGAACTTTTTCTTGATTTCCACATTCTCCCCTGCTTTATACATAATTTTCATAAAATTTCCAAAATGTCTGTAATACCTCTACAGCATCTCTGGTTATTTTTCTTGTTGTAAGCTCCCTAAGTTTAGAAACAACCTTTTCTATTGTCTGCTACCCAAGTTGTGTTAAGAGTTTTTGTGCTCTGGAGTTGTCGAAAAAAAATGCTTTAACAGCAAACTTTCTAAACTCAGTCATATTGCTAGATACACTTTTATTTTCTCTTTAGTACTCTGCAGTTGAGCATCTTCTTGTTCTTTGTGATTACCCTTATTTTGCAATATTTTTACCTTTATCAGCCCCTCTAACCATGTCTGTTCTTTTATTCTTACCCTATTTTTAAACTGAACTTTCATTTATCCCACTCAGTAGCTGTAACATCTGAAGAAATTTCCATTTTCCCTAATGTTGTTGTGTCTTTCGGCTTTTCCCGGTTAGGGGTCGCCACAGCTGAACTCCGGTCCGATAATGATTGGTAGTTGATTTTTACATGCCGAGTTACCAGCCCTGACGCACAACCTTCAATGAAGGTACACCCATTCACGCACGTCTCCACGCAGAAGACGCTCTAGCTGAGAATCGAACTGGACAGCGTCTTACTGTGAGGCAACAACAGTTTTTGAATAATTTCCACCACCCATTCCTTAAATTCCTCTCTTTTTTTTAACAGCTGGGTGGGGAAGCAAAAGTGTCTCATCTTTACTTCATTGCCCTGCATGTTTATCATAGTTATTGGTGCATGATCTGAAATGGTTATTGGATATGTATCAAAGCTTTCAGTTAAATGCACATTCCTATTAATGTAATTTGTGTCTAGTCTAGCCCAGTTATCTGCCTTGGGGAATAACATGTAAATTGTGTCAGCGTTCATACTACTAAATATGTATTCCATAATAAATATTTTCATAACTTTCTTTAGAAATTTTCCCCCTTTTGTTATATTTTCACTTCTAGGTCACCCAGATACATCCTAACTTTTGCAAATCAAGTTCCAGTCCTCATCTGTAAGTAATCCCTGCTAATAGCTTATTGTTTCTCCCCAAATTTCCTTAGGGCTCCATAATAGCTTGTGGTTTTGTGGAGGGGAGGCAAACATTTGACAACATTAACAGAGCACTGATGATCCAGAGGGAAGCAGAATGTAAGAAAATACCATTATTGTTGGTGGGTCTTGATGCAGAGAAAGCATTTGACAGAGTAAGCTGTTATTTTATGAGTAGAGCAATGGAAGAAAGCATTTACATTCCCTGATAAAATTATAAAGTTGATTAGGAGGATATGAGGGATCGAAGGCGAAAATTAAAGTGGATGGGATCCTCTCTGATAGTCTCTGCTTGAGCAGAGGAATGAGACAGGAGGGGTGTCCTCTCTCCCCTTTATTTGTATTTTATTTAGAACCATTGGTAAAGGAAATAAGGGACTTAGAAATTCAAGGATATCATTGGTATGGTAGTCAAGAAAAGCTGCCTCTGTTTGTACTAGAAAGAGACATTACAGTGCTGTGGAACATACTGAGACCGTTTCAAGTCTTTTTGGGATACAAAATTAATGAAGCTAGAACAAAGGCAGTATCAATTAATGAAGCTAGAAAAAAGGTGATAGCAGTAAATTATATACCCTCAGACAAAACTGGTTCAGCAATATCCATACTTATGGGGATGTGATAAAAATTAATTATTTGGGAGTATGGATTAAAAAAGATTTTGGTGTGGCAGCTAAGGATATGTGGAAAGACTAAACAAAAATAATACAAAAACTGAGAAAATGGAATCTCTGTTGTATGCATACTGATAGTAAGATAAAAGCAGTTAGTGCCTTTAGTCTTGTACACAGGTCAAACAAGTTTTTATCAGCCAGAGGAGAAGTTGTGGATATCAATTAATAAAGAGATGGAAGAGTTTATCTGGGAGGGGAAGACGGCAAGAGTCAAGTGGGATAAGCTTATTCAATCAGGCCTGTTCTATTGGGAGGACTTGCCCGATTTGAAGGGGTATTTCAGAGCTACACAGTTAAGGCCACTGTAAATAGCACAAGCAGAAAACTATAATTCAAAGTGGAAAGGGATGATGGTGAAACAAGGGGGAAGCTCAAGAAGCAAGGAGAGAGTGGGATTTTGGATGCAGGACTCTAAGGAGAATAACAGTAATTGTACAGCATATTATATTCATAAAGTAATAAAGTATTCTAAGAACTAAGCCAGCACAGGAATGGAGAAAGGAGATTCTGTTGATAGGGATGACTGCAATTAAGGATACAGAGAATAGACAAGAGGGGGCTGGAATTTATTGGCGAAAACTGGCAAAGGAACCAAGGTATTGGGAGTAAGTAACTAGAGAGGGAAAGTTTAATGGAATGGGAAGACGCCAAAAGTAATTTGGACTGCAGGTTGGAGACTGCCTCTATCAAGGACTGATATCAGAGTATAGGCAAAGAGAAAGAAATGGGAGGTCCTAAATGAAAGACCAGCAGTGGTAGAGTTTTTAGTAGACTCTAGAAAAGAAGTTGCTGTTAAGAAAGTAAT
The DNA here is from genome assembly GCF_019279795.1 of Protopterus annectens. Classification (NCBI taxonomy): domain Eukaryota; kingdom Metazoa; phylum Chordata; order Ceratodontiformes; family Protopteridae; genus Protopterus; species Protopterus annectens. The sequence continues at coordinate 802,300,296 of NC_056747.1, read as the reverse complement.
AATTTGTAGAGCATATAAAATATAGCATGGTAACCATAAAAATCAATCGAGAGGTTTAGAAAGGATTGGGAAGAGAGATTGGATAAGTAGTTCACAAAGAAACAGTGGGGGGGGGGTATACAGTAAACTCACAGTTAACCGGAACTCAAGCAACCAGAGCACTCTGGCAACCGGCAAAAGAAATCGAAGAAATACAGTACAATTTTCTTGTGTTGCAGTTTGTTCCCCCCCCACAGAAACATACCTTACGTTTTTAGAGTTTGAGTTTTAAAAAGGAAAATAGGAATAAATTCCCTCTTTCACCAACCAAACAAATAGTATAGGGTACAGTGTTAGTACTGTTTTTAATATTAACTTTCAATCAATCAGAAACTAGTTATCTGGTATCTACCAATCCCCATGGGTGTCAGTTAACTGAGAGTATATTGTATGTCTGTCTTCCAAATATGCAACAAAAACCTAAAAGATTTAGGATCTCTGTTTGGAAGTGTTTACATGGGTATTTTTATATCCCAAGAAGATTCCAAAGAATTTTTCCTCGGGTAGACTGCAAATATTGGAGGTGTGATGGGGGGAAAAGAGGTAAATGGGAACATATTTTCTGGGAGTGTAATGAGTTGGCAGACTGTAGATTCCTTGCAAACTGCTCTGTTGGAGTTGCTGGGTGATCAAATTGATGTAACTAAGGAAATAATTTTTTCGAGCTATGATACAGAATCAGAATTGCCTAGACATAATAAAGCCTTGCTGAATTTAATTTAAGATGGCTGTCAAAAAACAATTACTAGAAAATGGAAATCAGATTCTAAACCAACTTTACTAGAAGTAGCGAAGATAGTAACAGAGGTGAAACAACTGGAGTTGGGATCTTTAGAAAAGGGTAGGAGCAAATTACGTAGGAAAAAATGGATAATGTGGGATCAATACATGCAGAGGAGGAACGAGGTTTAGAAGAAGGCAAGAATTGAATGAGCTATGTAATGGTTGACTGACAATGACTGAATATATTATAAGCGATGTATAATATTTGTAGCTACGGTTATGTCTACATGGTTTGTAATGCATAATGTTTGCAACCAAGATTGTGTCTGCATGGTTTATTTTCATTTATGTAAATGTAAGATTGTCCCTCATGCATGATAATTTAGTAAAGATGCCGCTTGTTAAAAAACAACAAAAAAAGTTTCATAATAGCAGTAAGATAAATACATGCTTGCATAATCCTTCTGCTTTGTCAGTAGCCCCTTACTACCACAAATCTACCATTACTGTATTTTTCTCTCTTCTATCAATATTGGCGCTCCCTAATGTTTTTATCAGTTCATCTGAATAACTGTTTGTTTAAAGCTGCTTTCATTTTTCCAGTCTTTTTTTATTTGAGTTTATATACTCCTAAAGGTTTTGTTTATCTTAATTAGCTCTTGAGCACATTTGATTTGTTTGTGTCTTGCACCAGAGTTGGAGCTTGAATTCTTTTTTGCTGAACAGCTGCAGGATTCTTCCCAGTCAGTATTAGTTGAGTAATTGCCAAACTGTGAAATTAGCAATTGTTTTTGGCCAAACCGTTAACTTTAACGGTTTGGCAGTTAGATAACTAATACACTATTATTTACCTACACTAATCCAGCACAATTAGAGCTGGAACCCAAAGTGATGTAAACTCATCCACTTGCTCATTAGTATTAATGCCATAAACACTGCTTTGTTCATTTAGTCTTCTGCCTGTGGAAGAAATCTTTGAAACTCTGTATTTTTTTCAGTGCAGTTTGTTTGCCCTTTAGACATCATCTTTAAGAGTGGGTATAGTGGGTTTTGCTTGATCATGTACACTGAATGCTTTCACAGTTGCACTGTGGTAGTAGCTTCTTTCCTTTTAGAATGCTTCTGGAACATCATGTAACATGTCAGAAGACAGTATGGCACACCATAGCTTTCCCTGAGTAATGATGTTGTACAGCCTCATATTCTGCACGTCAAGCTGACTGTTTGGTGTGCATTAACATGATGCGCTGCTGTTTTTGAAGTACATGCTGGTATTTTTTCCTGTCTGTGTACCATGCAATTTCCCCTTTTATGAGTATTGTTCACTGAGGATTAGTTTGTTCTTCATCTTTAAATTGCTAGTTTAGGCCTGTGACTTTTTATGAATGTCACAAATATGTACATGTTTTTCAAAATTGTCTGTTTTTTTTTTCTTTTTCCTGGCAGAATTCTGTATAATAATTCCAAGTAAGTACACAATAAATACGTTATGAAACGTATGCTTGTGCCCAGCCCATTTATTCTTGAAATTTATAGTATTAAGCTATAAAGCAAGGCAAGTTGTGGGTATTTGGGGAACTTTACCAGTGGCTCATGCTCCTTTTCATATGGCAGAGTAACTCAGCTACTTGAATTGAATAAAACCTCATGTAAATTTACTTATTGGAGCACTTCATTGTAGTCTTTTTGTCATTTAATTCGCTGAACTATTTTTTAAAATCATTTTCAGCTTTTGGTTCCTATAGAAATATCAGTTTTTCAGAACAAATCCTAGTATTACATTCAAAGGAGGACTCTAAAGGCAAAAAAAGTGTAATTCATAAAATGTGTAACTGAATTGTACTTGGGATGACTTATTAGCTGAGGGAGAAAAGGATTGCTGGAGTATTACCATGACTGTATACAAATGTTTTGCTGCTAAGTAAAAGTGATGGTAACCTTGGTTCACATCTGTTTTAGTTGATGTCTTTAGTTTCTTCTGAGACTTGTCATGCTGAGATTTGCTTTCTTTCCATTTATAGAGCACTCCTTTCACCTGACTACATCAGCAGTCTTGCTTTTGTAAGATGATCTGTGGCCAAGTCCTTCCTACAGGACTTCTAGGAATTTTTAAGAGCATGTGTCACAGTCTTAAGCACTTTGCAAGTCAGGCTGTTTTGTTATTTGTGAAAGACAGCAGAGCATGCATCATAGTACTCATTGTGCTTTTTTTTTTCCTGTCAGTAGGTTTATCCCTTGTGTGAATACTTGAGTCCCCTATGTTGGACAGTGTGCAGTTGTCTTTTATCACCCTCTGTGCTTCAAAACCACATATGTATTCATATATTTTGCCAGCGTGTGTGTCTGTGTCTAAATACACTCAAGTTTTTGATTTGAAAATCACTTTCACAATGCAGTAGCGTTTGCCCCCAGAGAAAGAAGGGCTGTTGCCTAGACACTTGCATCGTCCTTGTGCCTAACATTCTGGCATTTGGGACCTTATTTCCGCAAAATGTCTACCAGGCTGGCAAACATAGCACACATGTATGCTTTGAAAGCTGTGGATGTTTGTTTATTCAGGAGCTAATGAATGATTTATTAATCAGTTTTAATTACAACTGCTTTGAGTTCAATTACTAAATTCTTAAAGTATCAAGAGATTTTTTTATGCCATCCAGCATTACAAGAAGTAACAAAGTAAATATGTCCATGTGAAATGGGTGTTTAAAAATTGCTAGTTGACCTGTGACCTGAATGTCTTGTTTAAAAAAAAGTTATGTGCAGTGAGATGGATATGTGGCAATTGCTAATCCTGTCTGCTTTTATATCACTGTGGACTTCAGCAGTACTGATAAGATAACCACCCCTAAGTCATCAGCTTGTCCAGGAAACGCAAGTTTTTGCACAGTTGTTTATAGAGAACTACATGCAAATACATTACTCAGATTTTGTAAGTAGTGGACTGTTCTGTGCTGGCTTCTGTATGCAAAAAAAAATACTGTAATGCTTGACTTGGAACTTATAACATGCAGATTGCAGGATTTGTATCTGTAGTTAGGATACCCATCTTCACTGGATCCCTTTTGGAAGTTAAGTGCAGTTGTGTGTCTTATTGCAGCCTCAGTTTATTTCCCTTTTAAATGGCTGTTGGGGAGATGAGGAAGGTATGAATGAGTGTAGGACAGAAGACAAGGAGAATCTGAGGGTGATAATTGTTTTGGAGGGATTACTGTTGTGCAGTGTGAAGGGGCAGTGTTAGTGGCCATCATGCTGCTAAAATGCATGAACAGTGTAATTATGTGATGCTTACTTCATTCTTCATTCTGTACGGTGCTGGAAAGCTACATTTAGGGCAGTGTATGCCATTTCTAGTGGCTATACAGTGACAAAGGAAATTTAGTGTGGTAGAAAATGGCCAGTGCTGCTCTTACAGGGCTTGGATAGAAGACTGAGAGCATGACATGTCTTAAGTGCAAAATAAAGGGGCCATAATCTAATTGCATTTCACAGTTTAAGGAATGAGTGTTTGTTTGTTTGTGTTTTCGGCTTTTCCCAGTTAGGGGTTGCCACAGTGGAACTCTGGTCCGCTAATGATTGGCTTTGATTTTTTATTTTTTTTTTTTGTGCCGAGTTGCCAGCTTGACGCCCAACCTTCAGCAAAGGCATGTCCATTCATGTATGTCTTTTGGAGGCCACTCAACCGTGAGGAGGACATGCAGACTCCACACAGAAGGCACTCCAGCCGAGAATCGAACAGGAGAACCTCTTGCCTGTGAGGCAACAACGCTACAGCTGTACCACCGAGTTTAAGGAATGAGTGTGATGACCAGAAAAGGTGACTTTATTAAAAGTTAAAGAGGGAGGGTCTTTTCTGAATATACGTTTAAAAATGGCTACTTCAGAAAAGCAGCCAGAAGGGCCTTGAGTTACCTGAGGCAAAGTTTTAGTGGAATTCACAAAATGCTCAAGGGTTAGGGATTATAGCTCCACATTGACTTGTAATCCATATGCTTTGAATGAGCCTGCTTCCATGATGGTTTACTTAAGATTTCCTTCTAATAGTAACATGTACCACTTAACCTGCAGTTTCCTGTACCTGTGTATTAGCATATTTACAGCTATATATCCCACATAGCAGGGCTGTCTGCAGCACTGTACTAGACTCAGAACTTGCCAAAAGTTTGTAAATCATGTTTTAATGAACATTTCTAATAGCGGTTTCTTACTTTTGTTTGCCTTGCATTTCATAATTATTAGCAGACTTTGTTTTGGTGAAATAAAATGCAGTTTCTCAGAAAGGTAAGTATTTATTTGACCTGGAAAGTATATATTACTGGAGAATAAACCTTGGCCTAAGGAATAGTTTTATTGTGATATTTTGAGCAGTTTAAAATTATAGAAAGTCACTTGAGTGTTTTCTTGTATTTGATGCAAGTAGGTAGCTCTTCAACTTTGCTAATACCCCCCCATCTTTGCTAAATTTTGAGTGAAATTGCTCATCAGAAAACACAGTATCATCATGGAAAGACAGTTTGTTTGCCACTTATGACTGAGGTTACATGCAGTAAAACTCTGAAAGTTCTGTTTTGCTGTGCAGAAAGAGCTGAGACAGAAGTCTGATTTCTTGCATACTTGTCAAAAAGAGATTACTAGGTGAATATTCTCCTTGCCCATTCCCAGGAACTGTTTGTCATGTTACCCATTGTCTGTATTGTTTCACATTTTGTATTGGCATCCTTCACAAAATTTTAGTCCACATTCTCCTGTTTAAAATTATAATCTCTCATGAATTACTACTTTTCTCAAAGTCCAGCCCAGTTCAGTACCCTAGTACACTGCCTGGATGGCAGCAAAGAAGAAATTAAGAGAACCTGAAAAAATCAAACGTAAAAAGTGAAAGAAAACACTGGCTGGGAAGAACCTTGCAGCCATTTAGGAAAAAGCAGTTCAAGATTCAGCTTTGGTACAAGAGATGGCTTCCAGTAATTTAGAGTTAAAAACAAAGCAAATATACACAGAGGTGATTAAAATAGCTGAAATATTGAAAGACATATCAACTCAAATAAAAGGCTGGAAAAAATATATACTTTAAATAGCTATTCAGTTGAACTGATACAACTGCACCAGAATGAAATGAAGAAAAAAGTTGGCTGAGTATGAGGCTTCCGAAGAAGAGCGGTTTCAGAAAAGGTAGCATTAGAAGACTGCACGCACAGGGAAAGCCTGAGATTTTCAGCTGTTTCAGAGAAATTGGAAGGAACAGACTGTATTAATTTTATGAAAGCACAAATAGAGAGACAGGATAAACAATTCACAAAGAAACAATCGGGAGGATACATGTATGTCTACCAAATATGCAACAAAATCTATAAGATTTAGGAGTTTTGCTTGGAAATGTTTACATAGATATTTTTATACCCCAAGTAGACTCCAGATAATTTTTCCTCAGGTAGCCAGCAAATGTTGGCGGTGTGACGGGGAAGAAAGAAGTACTTAGGAACATATTTTCTGGGAGTGCGGTGGGTTGGCGGACTTTAAGGATTCCCTGCAGGATGCATTGTCAGATATGCTGGATGGGTGGATTGGTGTGACGAGGGAAATGATTTTTCTGAGCTGTGATACAGAATCAGAATTATGTAGACATGGTAAGGCCTTGCTGTGTCCAGTTATGGTGGCTGCCAAAAAAGCAATTACTAGAAAATGGAAATCAAAATCTAATCCAACTATATTAGAAGTAGTAAATATAGTAACGGCCATAAAACAACTGGAATTGAGATCTTTAGAAAAGGGTAGGAGCAAACTACATAGGAAAAAATGGAAATTGTGGGAACAATACATACAGCGGAGGAATGAGGTTTAAAAGAACGCAAGACTTAAATGAGCTATGTAATGTTTGACTGAAAATGATTGGGTAGATAAGTGGTTTTGTATTTGCAACTAGGTTTGTGTCAGTATAGTTTGCGATGTTAAATGCTTGCAACTAGGATTGTGTGTGTGGTTTGTTTTAATTTATGTAAATGTATGATTGCTTGTGTCGTAAGTGATGGTTTAATAAAGATGTTTCTTGTTTGAAAAGGGGGGCAGGAATTGAATAATTTATGTAAGGTTGCTTAGGTTATAAGATACATAGCAATATATGTAAAGTATAATGTTTATGTGAATTTGTTAATATTGTTTATATTGTTTTTGTATAAATGTAAATTTGCCAGTGTCACAAGTGATAATTCAGTAAAGGTGTTTTAAAAAAAAAAAAAAAGAGGACATATTTTAGTAAATGTACAGTCATACCTGCAGAAAGAGTTGATCCTGACCAAACTGTGGAAGAATGGAAATTTATTAAAATTTGAGACAGCAGTGTGTTTCTGGAAAATGATTACTCACTGTACACAAGGTAAAAGAGAATGAGATTTACCCCAGCAATCAGGGAATGTTGAGAGGAAGATGTGAGGTTCAAGATGCTGTATCCAACTGCTTCCAGGATGTTTTTTTCCTGGAGGATCAGAGAAATATCCTTCTATTCAGTGTTGCAGTATTCTTTACATATGGGTTGTATTCCGCCAATCAACCCAATGTCCGGCCTGTATACAAAATCTTATTGCCCCTGGCAGTATGTGGAATGTTGCACTGAGGCACTGAGAACGTCATCCATAAAAGGGACGTCTGCACGTACCATCTTCAGAACTTTTTCCCCGCCATTCAGAAAGGTTGACTCTTACGTTTGGTCTGCTGTCAGATATCGTTGGTTTCACCTTCCAGCTTCAGATAAGCACCCCACAGGGGATTTATTTTCCTGCTACTGCCTCTGGTTGTTGTTCATGTCATCCAGGAAGGGTAAGTGTAGGTGTGGAAGCCAAATTCGACATAAGGATAGTCACAAGCTTTGCTTGTTCTGTTTAGGGCCTACTCACGACCACCGCTCTTATTCTGTCAGGCCTTTGTGCCTAAGACGTTGCATAGTTGTCTGTTAGCCTTAAATCTTTACTTAGGAAATCAGAGACTTAAACGTCTGACTAGGGAAGCGATGGATGGTTCCAGGAGTCCTTCAGCTGAGCCGACTTTGAAGAGGAGTGTTGGCAAAGTTAGGCATGAATCCTCTTCGGCTCCTCCTACTCCCTCCTACTTACCCCTTGAGGTTAGTGAAAACCCAGCTGTGCGTTCGGAGATAGGGTCTACGTCTTTGGCAGGTACTTCAGTAAAAGCCATCAAGGGTGTGGATCCTAGCATATCCGAGGCCATGCAAACGTCTGGTTTGGACGACTTGGGGGAACCACAGCTTGTTATTCTGGAAGACTGAGGAACTGCTCCTGCTGCTCCATCTAAAGAAGTTTCAGACATAAGGCCTACATTCAGATATTCTCCTCAACAAAAGAAGCATGTTAAGAAGAAGCAGAAGACTAAACATTTCACTATTCCTTCCACCCCTCCATCAGACTGGGATGCTTTCTCACAGGGTCTCATTAAAGCCTTGATGGCTTTAAGGCCTTCTGCTTCTACTATCCCCTTGCCTGCTTTTTCTTTTTCTCCAGTGTTGGCATCTGGGTCTCATGTGTTTCCTTCTGGGCAGGCTGTGGAGTATCAGATTCCTGATTCTGACTCTGAGGATTCCCAGATTCCTTCTCTGCTGGAATATGCCGCTCCAGAGGAGGATTCCAATGGGGGAAGATTCCCCCATCGGAGAGCTTTTCTTTGGGGAAACTATTAATAAGATGAGGGAATTCTTTAAATGGGATCCTTCTCAAATTTCTGAGGAGCAAAAAAGATATTATGACCTTCTCCATTTGGAAGCCCCTGCTCCATCAGCAGTTCCACCAGTCCTTCCAGCTTTTTTAGATGCCTTTGCTTCCTCCTGCAAAACTCCAGATTTCCAAGCCCCTGCCCCTAAAAGACCTGACAGATTTTATAAGAACCCTGATGAATGTAAGTTTCTTTTTAAATGTCCTTCTGGTGACCAAGCTGTGGTCTTCATTACTTCTGACAAATCTTCTCACATGTCACCTTCTGACAAAGAAGGCAAGATTTTGGAAAGGATGGGGAAGAAGGTCTATACTACTACCACCTTGTCAATTGGAGCTATTAATTACCAGACACACCTGTCTAGATACTCTCTGGCCCTGCTTTCTCGGGCTTCCCAGGCTCTTTCCCAATTACCAGATTCAGAGGCTAAATCACAGGTTCTTTCTCTTTTGTCTGCTTCCTCCCAGGTAGCTAGACATTCCATCAAATGTTGCTATGATGCAGTGGAGGCATCCTCCAGGGCAGCAGCTTCTGCATCTATTCTCGGAAGGCAATTCTTGGTTACCACTTCAGTGACTTCCTGATGACATAAAGACCAAATTGCTTGATACTCCTTTGGATAACTCTGTCCTTTTTGGCACAGCAGCTGCAGAACTTTTTAAATCTTTGAAGGAAAAGGGTAAGGAGTGCCATGATTTGAACCACTTGTTTGTTTCCCCAGACCTTAAATTTCCATAAGAATTTCCCTACCAAGACTTACTTTGTCAGAAGACCTGCTCACTCCTCCACTTCTGTTTCATCTGGACCTAGGCTGAAGAAGTATTCCAGGAAACCCTCACAGTCTGTCTGTTGCTTCTGCCCCTACTCCTCAACGGCCCTTTCAGACTAGGGCCAAATTCTCTGTGACAACCAAGTTCTTCTTCCAAGTCATACTCCTTTAATCCTCTTCACCTCTCTCTTTCCCTTTCAGCCTGGATGGAAATCACTCAGGACTCCTGGGTCATTTCCATCATCCAAAAAGGATACTTCATGATTTGTAAGACTCTTCCACCCTTCCAGGGGATATCTCAAACTCCTTCCAGTCAACTTCATCTGTTCCTCTGTTGCTTGCACAGCTCCTTCCAGTCAACTTCATCTGTTCCCTGCTCAGCTCTCTGACCACGGCACTATTCTGGCTGTTCCTCCAGACCAACAGGGAAAGGGGTTTTACTCCAGGATGTTACTCGTGCCAAGAAAAGATGGTCCTTGGAGGCCTATCCTAGAGCCCTCCCTCTTGAACACCTTTTGGGTGGTGCCTTCTTTCTGGATGCTGTCTCTGCAATCTCTTCTTCCCCTGGTTCCTCCTCAGTCCTTCTAGTCTCCCTGGCTGTCAAGGATGCCTATCTGCATATCCCTGTCCATCCTCGGTTGAGGAGGTTCTTTTCACTTTCAGTTTTCTGCCTTGCCCTTTGGTCTTTCCACTGCTCCAAGGGTATTCGCAAACTGCCTAGCCCTGGCCATTGCCTATCTAAGTCTGAAAGGGCTTCAGGCTTACCCCTACTTGGATGACCTTCTCTTCTTTGCCAGCAGCCCAGATCTATTAAAACACCACATTGCTGTAGCTATTCCCTTTCTGCAGGGCCTAGGATTTTTAATAAATTTCAAAAAGTCCAGTCTGATTCCTTCTCAGGATCTCATTTTCTTGGGGTGCAGGTTCCGAACGGACTTGGTGATGGTTTTCCTTCTTTCATAAAAAGTACTCTCTTATGGGTTTCTTGGAGTCCCTTTTGCCTGTTCCTTCCATCACAGCCAGGGAGTTTCTGAGACTGCTGGGGTTCATGGCTTCCACAATCCCCTTGCTGCCCTTTGCAAAATTACCCATGAGAGAGTTCCAGTGGTTTCTAAAGACAATTTGATCCCAGCATGCACATTCTTTAGATGTCTTCCTCTTCTTCCCTTCCTGAAAACAGAGCTGCTTTGGTGGATGCAGCAACTCGGTCAGAACCCAGGCCGTCCACTTCGGGTACCTCAGCCTGCTCAGCAGCTCTTTACAGACTCCTCAGATTTAGATCAGGGAGCAACTTTTGCTTCCCGGAAGGTACATTGTCTTTGGACCCCTCTCAACAGAGGGAGCACATCAACATCAGAGAAATGAGGGCTATGATTCTGGCCTTGCAGACTTTTCATCCTATATTCTTGCCAGGACCACTCAGGATTCTTAGACAATACCACGGTCCTTTGGTACGTAAACAAGCAGGGGGGGACAAAAATATTACCTTCTTTGTTGCATAGCCATCAAAGCATGGGAGTTTGCTCTCCAGTACAAAGTGATACTGCATGTTGTGTACCTCCCCTCTGCTCAGTACTCAGTGGCAGATGCATTAAGCAGATTCCTGTCACAATCCCACAAGTGGATGCTTCACAGGGATGTGTTCCTGGATCTAGTTCACTGGTGGGGTACTCCAGAAATGGACCTTTTCGCCTCCCCTCTGAACAGACCACTTCTTTTCTGTGCCAGGGTACCTCACCCTCAGGCTTGGAAGGTGGATGCTCTAGCTTTTTCATGGAAGGGGATGTTTCTTTTTGTATTGCCCTCCCCCCTTCCCTCCAATTCAAAATTTTGTGCTGAAAATTGACCCCCTTTTGGCCAAGACCGCATTAGTTCCCTCTTCTGCAACTAGCCAAAGGTCATCACTATGTTACCTCACCAGTTGGACTACTCACTCAAGACAAGGGATCCTTGATTCATCCACATCTGTCAACTCTGCAGCTGACCTTGTGGGTGATCAACTTTTGATCCCTTTCAGGCACCTTTTTTGTAAGGACGTGCTTAGGGTTTTGCAGGAGGCCAGGAAAGTTAATACTAGGAAATCTTGTGTTTCCAAGTGGAGACAATTTTCTGTCTAGTGCTACAAAAGAAGAGGACCCTGTCTATGTGGACATTCCTTTAGTGCTTTCTTACCTGTGTGAGTTGCTTAATAGTGGCCTTTGAGGATTAGGAAAGTCCACTGCTCTGCTCTGTCTGCTTGCTTGCCTTTGACCCCCCCCCCCTTAGCTTCCAGGTTTGAAGTTAAGCATTTTCTTAAAGGTGTCCTACACATGAAACCTCCTAGGAAACCATTTCCTCCTCCTTTGGATCTTAACTATGTTTTAGAGAAGCTTACTCAGGCCCCTTTTGAGCCAGCGGCCTCTGCTTCTCTGAAGCTTTGCACATGGAAAGTACTTTTAGTAGCTTTAACTTCTGCTAGAAAGGACTCTGAGATTCAGACATTGATGGCTTTGCCCCCCCCCCCCCTTTTTGGTTTTCCACAAGGACAGAGTATCTTTGAGAACTAATCCATCCTTCATCCCCAAAGTGGTGAATGAGCTGTCACTTAATCAGTTCATTCAGTTGCCCGCTTTTTACCCTCACCTCACTCTCCTACTGAGTGGGTTCTGCATTCCGTAGATGTGCATAGACAACTCTGGTCTTACCTTTACAAAACAGTGTCCTTTCATCCCAGGGCTTTGGGTTTACCTGTTTCCAAACAAACTATCTCTTCCTGAATCTCCAAGGCTGTGTTTTGCTATGACTTTCATGGGAAGTCTTTATCATCCTCTGTTAAGGCCCATTCTACCAGATCTGTTGCTTCCTCAGGGGCTTTCTTCAGAGGTCTAGATGCTCATTCCATTTTGGAAGCTGCTACTTGGTCGTCTTTTCATACTTTTACAAAACATTACAAGTTGGACACTGTTTCCAGATCCAGGGCAGGATTTGCTAGGCCAATTCTGCATGGATTTGTAGTGCTTCTTAATTGTCTTCCTCTACTCCAGCCTTCTCCCTGGGTTCCTTTTGAGCTTTTGCACTCTCCCACCATATGTAAAGAATACTGCAGCATTGAATAGAAGGACATAGAGTAGTTGTGTAAAATCTTACCATAACCATAGATGTCCTCTTCTATGTTGCAGTATTCTATCCCACCCGCCTTCCCCCTACTATTTGTTCTTTTCTTGGATGACTCCCTTTTTGTGTCTTTTGGATTACTTTTCCTCATGGGGCTAACTTAATTTGAGGATGGTATGTGCAGATGTCCCTTTTTATGGCTGATGTTCTCGGTGCCTGTGTGTGACATCCCACGTACTGGCAGTGGCAGTAAACTTTTGTATACAGGCCAGACATCAGGTTGAATGGCAGAACACAACCCATATATAAAGAATACTGCAACACAGAAGAGAAGGACATCTATGGTTATTGTTACAATTTACAACTATTCTGTCTTTGGAAGTAGAACTGTCTAAAGAGGAAAAGACTATCCAACAAAAGTGAGCCAGGAAACAGAAGGGGGTTCTGCTTCTCATTATTCAGACAGTCAAAGTAAACTTTATTGTCATTCAGAAATCACACAAGCTGAAATAAAAGTGAAAAAAATTCCATGTCTCCTGACTCTGTGCAGACATATAGTCTATTTTTACAGACATCTACACATGTAATACCTAGCTATTACATCACAGACATGCAGGTAGACAGACTAATATTGCACATAATTTAGAAAAACATTTTAACACTTTTTGAACTGAACACTTACTTGCATGAGACTTTAGTATTGCACAGGTACTTGGTTAAGACATTGCATTAATCCTTATACAGAAAGAGACATTTGAGTATTGCACTGTGAACATTAGAGTATTGCACTATGGTTAATTTACAAATTTGCATGTATTGCACTGAAATAAGAGATGCTTCACTGCATTGCTACTGCCCTAGATGGCCTATCATGGTGAATGTTGCATTAAGTATTAGGTGGGGCTGGTAACCAGGTTCTTGCACAACTTGAGACAGTTTCTACTGACCCAGTTGGACATCATGGAGTATAGTGGTTATTAGATTTCAGCATCCTGATGACTTTAGGGAAAAAGCTGTTCCTGAATCTCGTAGTTCTGCAACGTACACTCCGGAAGCACTTTCTGGATGATAGATGTAGGAACAATCTGTAAACAGGGTGAGTGCAGTCTTTAATCATTCCTCTGGCCCTGCTGAGACATCTGGATAAGTACAAGTCATGGCTAGGTGGTAAGGTGGTCTTCATGATCCTTTCGGCTGTCTTCACCACTCTCTGGAGCGATTTGCACTCAGAGGTAGAGCAGCTTTCATACCATACTACGAGGTTGTTCGTCAGGATGCTTTCTATCGTACCTCTGTAGAAGGTAGTGAGAACTGTCGATGGGAGATTCACTCTCCTTAGCTTTCTTAAAAAGTGCAATCTCTGGTGTGCTTTGTTGACTGTGGTATTTGTGTTCCAAGACAAGTCCTCATTGATGTGCACTCCCAGATCCTACGTGCTTCTCACTCTTTCAACCATTTCCCCATTGATGGTGAGGGGAGAATGTTCCTTGCGATAGTTAAGCTCATAGATAGGCTTTGACAATTAACCTTTTCCAATGTTCTAAAGGAAAATGCTTTAAAGGCAGAAAAAAGAACAGGAGTGGACTAGAAAAATCAGGAGTACCTTGGACTTGAAGAACCAGATTCTGGTGATGGGAGATTGAGATGAACAGGATGAAGACCAGCAACACTGAAATTAGTGAATACATGGGACACTGCAAAGTATCAATCACATTTGTAAAGTATGGCTGTGCAAGAACAAAATGGATGAAAAGGACTAGACTTTTGCTGACTTTGTTAAACTTCAGGGTGGACTTTAAAGCATATATCCCACATTACGTCAATGTTTAAAAGGATGCTAAAAGGCTAAATATACACGTAAAATAATTTTGTTCTTACTAGTATTTATGTAAAACATGTCATGATGTAAACTATAGCACAATGAAAGTGTTTGCCCCCTTCCGGATTTCTTATATTTTTTTGTCATGTTTGTCGCACTTTAATGTTTCAAATCATCAGACAAATTTAAATATTAGACAAATATTAGACAAAGATAACCCAAGTAAACACAAAATGCAGTTTTTAAGTGATGATTTTATTTATTAAGGAAAAAAACTATCCAAACCTGCATGGCCCTGTGTGAAAAAGTAATCGCCCCCTTGTTAAATCATGAAGTAACTGTGGTTAATCACATTTTTTGGAAAGCTGAGTTCAATTTCACTAGCCACACCCAGGCATGATTACTGCCAGACCTGTTGAATCAAGAGATCACTTAAATAGAACCTGTCAAAGTGAAGTAGACCAAAAGATCCCAAAAAGGAAGACATCATGCCGCAGTCTAAAGAAATTACAGAACAGGTGAGAAACAAAGTAATTGACATCTGTCAGTCTGGAAAAGGTTACAAAGCCATTTCTAAAGCTTTGGGACTCCAGCGAACCACAGTGAGGTTCATAGGTTGGTACTAGGCTATCGGCCCTAGGGCCTATACAAGCCTAGCCGTAACAATTCCCTGGCTATTTCTTCCCACACCTAGACCCCCATCTAGCAGGGCAACTGACGTGATCCCCAGGGTGAATTTCCTTTCTCCCATCCAATCGTCAAGGTTCCTTTTGAAGAGAGCTAAAGAGGTGCTCTGATTGACATGTATGGGCTGTCTATTCCAGAGTCTATGGAGTCTCTGGGTCAGGAACCTATCCCTCCAGCATGTTTTGTTTATTGTGATGACAAGGTTTAGATCCCTGGAGAGTGTGGCTCTGAGGGATTGGGATTTCTTTTAAGTGTAGCATGCCCAACAGCTCCGGGTTTGACATGGCCTTGTATGTTAAGCAGAGATCATTTCTGAGTAGACGGTATGCGACAGAGTATAGCTGGAGTTTTTTAAGGCAGTCAGCATAGGGCATCTGCTTTAGGCCTGTGATTCTTTTAGTGAGGCATTTCTGCAGCCTTTCCAGTTGTTGCAGATGTCTTGAGAGGTACATACCAAACGGGGCATTGTATTCTATAATGGGTCTAATGAGGGATGAGTACAGTGGGACAATGACCTCCTTTTTGAGAGGCCATTATCCACAAATGGAGAAGACATGGAACAGTAGTGAACCTTCCCAGGAGTGGCCGGCCTACAAAAATTACCCCAAGAGCGCAGCAACGACTCATCCAAGAGGTCACAAAAGAACCCAGAACAACATACGAAACAAAAGTTGAACTTTTTGGGAAGTGTGCTTCCCGTTACATCTGGCGTAAAAGTAACGCAGCATTTCAGAAAAAGAACATCATGCCAACGGTCAAACATGGTGGTGGTTGTGTGATGGTCTAGGGCTACTTTGCTGCTTCTGGACCTGGACAACTTGCTGTGACTGATGGAACCATGAATTCTGCTCTGTACCAAAACATTCTAAGGAGAATGTCCGGCCATCAGTTAGTGACCTCAAGCTGAAGCGCACTTGGGTTCTGCAGTAAGACAATGATTCAAAACACACCAAGTCCACCCCTGAATGGCTTAAAAAATACAAAATGAAGGTTTTGGAGTGGCCTAGTCAAAGTCTGGACTTGAATCCAATTGAGATGCTGTGGCATGACCTTTAAAAAGAAGGCTCATGCTTGGAAACCCTCCAGTATGTCTGAATTAAAACAATTCTGCAAAGAAGTGTAGGCCAAAATTTCTCAACAGAGATGTGAAAGACTCATTGCTGGTTATCACAAATGCTTGATTGCAGTTGTTGCTGCTGATAAGAGTGGCGCAACCAGTTATTAGATTTGGGGGCAATTACTTTTTCACATAGGGCCATGTAGGTTTGGATAGTTTTTTTTCCCTTAATAAATAAAATCATTCCTTAAAAACTGCATTTTGTGTTTACTTGGGTTATCTTTGTCTAATATTTAAATTTGTTTGATTTGAAAAATTTAAGTGCGACAAATATGCAAAACAATAAGAAATCAGGAAGGGGGCAAATACTTTTTCATTGCACTGTGCATGTTGCTTAGTAAAGCAGTTTTGTATAGTGTGCATCAGCAGTGTTTTAAATGTGGGAGGAGTCTTTTCAATGACTGTTGCTTACTTTACCACAGATACTTTTTAGTTGTGAAAAATATAGGCTTTGCAGGGTAACAAGTTAATATGCCGTGATCTTGGGCTGCTGGAGTAGGATATTAAAGTTATGAAATCATGGGAAATGAGTAAAAGATGGCAACCTCCCTGGCAGCCCGGATACATTAATGCATTTAATAGAACTGTGTACATTTTAGTTTTATTTAAAGATAGCCAGTGCACTTTTTCTTGGCACTAAGTTAATGTTTTCTGAAAGCATCTAATCCTGTGGGTTCTGTCCTTTAGCCAGTTTGCAACCCATCTTGTGACATATGGGTTTACATTTAAGCTGGTAAGTTTTTCTACAATACCCGAGTGGGGTATTGTGTCGAAAGCCTTTGCAAGGTCAAGGTAGGCTGTATGGACTGCCTTTCCCTCATCAATGGCCTTGGTGACTGTTTCAAAGAAGTCGACCAAGTTCAAAAGGCATGATCTTCCCTTGACGAAGCCAAACTGGGTCGGGTCCAATGTCTGCAAGTCCCCTATATCTTTGTTTATGAGCTCCATTATGATCCTCTCCATAGCTTTGCAGACTAGACTTGTTAGGCTTATGGGGCGGTAATTACCAGGGTCCGTAGAGGCACCGCCTTTGTGGAGTGGGACCACAGTTGCCGTACGCCACTCCTTGGGCACGTATCCTGTGATATGGCTGAGATTAAACAGCTGCCTTATGTGCGGGTTTAATTCCTCATTTAGCTCGTGTAGCACACAGCCGGGGACACCATCCGGTCCCATTGATGCTGTGTTTTTAGCTTTAGAGAGAGCAGCTTTCACCTGCGCATTTGATATGTCTAGGAGGCTACACTCCGCTGGGATAGTTATCTCTCCTTTAGGGGGGGGAGGGGGGGTGAAGTTTGGGGGAATTAGTATAGTTTTGTGCATTTGTTCTAAGTTAACATGGGATTGGAGTGTTCTGAAAATGTATGTTCGCGTTTATTTTTTTGACAGTTTTCATTAGAACAAAAAGTCTTGAAAAATGTGACAGGGCCAAATGGAAATGAGAAGAAACTGTATAAAAGATCAGTCTGCCAAATTTTAGTGTGCGCATGTAAGACCGAAGTTGGAAACATTCAAAAAATATTAATATATTTTAGGTGGGAAGAAGAGCTTTTTATCATAATGACAATGCTATCCATACTGTCTTGAAGCATAAGTGGCCTTACAGGCATAGACAAAGGAAATAATTTGGAATTGTACTAAGAAATGCAAAGTTGAAATAGTAATGCTGCAGGAAATGCATTGGAAATAAATGGGCATGCAAATTTGAGAAAGTAACAATTTCAGGATGGATCTTCAGAATATCAGGGATAAAGGAAAAGGGATAATAATACTAATTGCTAGAGGGGCACCAGTAGTAAGAGGAGAAGAAAAAGAGTGGCATCTTCTACCAAAAACTTTCATTAAGTAGCTTAAAATGTTGGGAGAAATTCAGCAGGGAATATTCCTTATGGTGGGGACTGGAACTTGATTTGCAATGGTGAGGATATGTCTGGGGACCTAGAAGGGGAAATATTACAAAAAAGTAGATTTCTGAAGAAATTTAAAAAAATAGTTGGTGAATTTAGTAGTAGGAACTCTGAGAGAATTTGTATATTATTCCTCAAGGTACAATAACTGAGCTAGACTGGCTAAAAATTATTTTTCACAGGAAAATGTGCATTTAATTGAAAGCTATAACACCCAGCCAATAACTATTTCAGATGATACACTGATAAAACACCAAGATGAAAAATGCAGTAATGAATTAAAATTGAGAGACTGGTGCTTTCCCACCCACTTGTTAAAAAATCACAAATTTGAGGAATGGGTAGTGGAAAATATTTGAGAGAGATTAGAGCTACTGAGAGGGTTAAAACTGATACAAATTAAGAGGGGAGGGCAAAAGTTAAAGTATTGCAGAATAAGGGGAATCTCACAAAACAAGAAGAGCTGCAACTGCAGAGTGTTAAAGAGAAAGTTTAATGTGCATTTGAATAATATGCATGAGTTTAGAACAATTCCTGTTGAACAACTATTTTTTGAAACCTCCCAAGCACAAAAACTTTTACCACAACTTAGGCAACAGAAAGTAGAAAAGGATGTTGCTAAACTTAGGGAGCCTTTAACAAGAAAAATAACCAGAGGTCATATAGATGTATTGTAGATATTTCAGAAGTTTGGGGTGGCTGCGGTGCTGCAGCGGTTAGCATTGCCGCCTCACAGCAAGAGGTTATCCGGTTCGATCCTCGGCTGGGGTACCTTCTGTGCGGAGTCTGCATGTCCTCTCTGTGGTCGCGTGGGGTTTCCTCCAACTTCTCCGGTTTCCTCCCACATCCCAAAGACATGCTGTAGGTGGATTAGACACTCTAAATTGGCGCTAGGCATGAGTGTGTGCCTTCTGTGGAAGGTTGGGCACCGGGCTGGCAACTCGACACTGTAAAACTCCACTGCCAATCATGAGCGGACAGGTGATCCACTGTGGCGACACCTAACCGGGAAAAAGCCGAAAGAAGAAGATAGATATTTCAGAAATTTTATGAAAATGTTTATAAAGTGGAGAAATTTGGAAATCAAAGAGCACACATTGAAGTAGTTATGGAAAATTTAAATATGCTAAGGTGAGAGGTAGATGAGGCTCAACAATTAACAGTTAAGATAGGAGGAGGTGAGATAAAAACAGTGATGTTTAACCAGTCTGCAGGAAAGTCTCTGGAAACAGATGACATTCCTGTGGAAGTTTGGAAGCTAGGAGAAAAAGTGATAAAGATCTGTAAGGTTTTGTTTTAACAGTATTTTTAAATAGAGGGGAAGTACCAACATCCTGGAAAAAGCTGTGGTGGCTGCAGTACCTAAAAACTGTAAAGACCCATCAGATCCAGCCTCGTTTTAAACCATGATTATAAAGTGTTTATCAATAGTGGCTAAAAGAATGGCAAATGTGTTGCCAAAACTGATGGATATGGATTAGTCTGGTTTTGTAGAAGGGAGGCAAATGTTTGACATCATTAATAGAACAATGATATGGGGGAAGCAGAAAGTAGGTAAATACCTCTGTTGTTGGATCTGGATTCAGAGAAAGCATTTGTCAGTGTATACTGGGATTATACGAGTAGGGCAATGTAAGCATTTGCATTCCCTGGTATAATAATGTTAATTAGAAGGATATATGAGAGACTTGAGGCAAAAATCAGAGTGAGACAGTTCCTCTTCGATGCGTTGTCTGAAGAGAGGAACCAGGCAGAGGCGTCCTCTGTGTGTTGCATTTGTTACTACACTTTAGCTCAAAACCAGTTTGTTTTATATTAACAGAGTTTTTTTGCACTCTGGTAGAAGCGGAGAACTGTTTCAACCCATCCAAGTTGGGAACTGATGGTGGAAGGCTTATTGTATGTGTATCTGATTGACCTGAGGACTTAACTGTGTAAAACTCTTTTATCCTGCTGGAAGGAATAAAAGTCTCACAGTAGTACATCACGCAAATGTGGTTACATCTGCTTTGTATATAAGAGAATTTCTCCAGTTTAAAATCTTCTATAGGAAATGCTCTCCATAGTCTCAAACTGTTCACAGCTGCTAGTTTGTGCAGAAGGTAGTACCACTACAGGTTGTCTATTAGTATACTATTAAACATTGTCACTTAGACCTTTAAGTGACTCTTCCTTACTCTTTCCCATCTAACAAGGATCTGGTATGGATAGGCGCTTCCTTGTCATCTCTTTCTGGCCTGGTGGATATGGGCATTGTGAGGCAGTGTAGTAATTGCGTCATGTTCACTGACAGCCATTTAATTTTAGAACAGTCAGACACAGTGTGAGAGATGCACAATATCATTGGAGGAAAAGCTCTGACATACACACATGAAAAATGCAAACCAGGTTGTTAGCATTGCACCTAAAACACTCCATACCAACACTAAGGAGCAAACACACAGACCCACATATGCGGAGGTATTCACTTATAATATATCCAGACCTCATAAATGCATCTGTTAGTGGCCCTTTGCACACTCTGACAAAGCCTCACAAAACACAACTCTGAAAGTCATAGCAGCCCTGTTTCCAAGCCCACAAGGCAACACACCACACCACACAGCGAAATATTCTAGCTATTGGAGATTCCATTGTAAGACATACTGATGTCCCCCTTACCAGGTTAAACAAACAGAAGATCATCATGGCCTGCCTGGAGCCAGGATCCGCCAGATCACACATGCACTTAGGTCTGTATGACATCGTCATAGTCCATGTGGGTGTAAACGACTTAAGGTGCTCACTGGACTATATGAAGAGAGACATGATGGAGCTCTTTAAATGTGTCCCAAGCAGGTATGAATCTAACCTTAAGTAACATCCTACTTTCACCAGTGATGATGCCACAGTACCAGCAAAAAATGTTTTGACTTCAGCAACTGGCTTAGTTTCTAGTGTCCACCCGATTTCACTACAAACTAGTACAGAAAAACGTTAAGGCAACCGCTCGTGAAACACACTAATTTATTTAAACGCCAAAATATTAAAATATAGTATATAATATCTAAAGGTTAGGAAAAGTTTTGTTTATTATGTACATATATATATATTTTTTATGGTAGCTTTTATGTATGCAATATTATATTTTAAGGCAATATACCCTTAAGATTTGCTGTTGTGACAATTAACTTTTGGCGGTCTTTTTAGAAATTAGTTTATAAATAGAGGATGTATTTTAATATAGTTGTAGTTCGAGTTCTGAAGAAGTCTGATTAATTTGTTCGGACGAAAAACTTTTTTAATATTTTGGCGTTTAAATAAATTAGTGTGTTTCACGAACGGTTGCCTTAGCGTTTTTCTGTATTAGTTTCTAGTGTCCTTACAAGGGGAACAAATCTGACAGCCTGGGGGAGACGAACCACAATGTTTTGCCAGAGATGGTTTGCACTTGTCACCACTTGGCTCCAGCTACTGGCAAAAACTTTATCTATCCCCATAGTGCCTTTTTTAGGCCATGCCAAGTTGTTAAACCCTCCAACATGACAAAAATCACTCGCAAATACCTAAAGGTACTGCTGTGCAATGCTAGGAGTTTAAATAAAAAAAACCTGCACTCCTGGGAAGCACTCATCACCCTGGAGAATGTAGACATATGCGCAGTCACGGAAACCTTGTTCAGAACCATAAAAATTACAGCAGCTGAAAAAGGCTACAATGCCTTTCATACATTTCGATCCCTCTCAGCTCAAGATTTAAAAAAAAAAAAGGAGGAGTTGTGTCCTTGTTCATAAAGGATAGGTAGACTTCTAAACTGGTTCAACAACATGCCATCCTTGAGCTGCTGTATGCACAGCTAACCATAGGTATGACCCCTATTATTACCCTTGCTAGCTACCGATCCCCTGACATGAGTCTGGAAAACCACGCCTCCTACCTAAACCTATTGGAATCTGTTAGCATTCAGCCTAACACCATACTTATGGGTGATTTCAAATACCCCTCCATAAACTGGGAGACTTGTAAGACCCATAATTAACTTGCTCCGTGATTTTTGAACTTCCATCAACACAAACACCCTGGAGCAACTAGTTAGCTCCTCAGCTAGAGATACAAATAATCCTAGATCTAGTACTTACAAACATGGAGGGATACAGGCTCCCTCTCATGCATTAACTCCACCCTGTAAGATCTGACCACAGAGTGATCTCCCTTAGTATTAAAACTAACCTAGAGCCCCCAGTCTAACTCCAAACTTGGTAAGAACTTTGCTAAGGCCAATTACCTCAGACTGAGTGACAGCTTATTAAACTTCCAAGCCCCTCCGAACCCATATAACACTGAGGCCTACTCTGAGTTGTACACAAAAGCACTATACAACCACATTCGTAGCTGCATAGAAGAGGCAGTACCTGTCAGTCAAACCTATGATTACTGGCAAAAATAAACCACCTTGGTGGACCCCTAGCATTAATAGGCTATTCAGCAAAAGGAAAAAAGCCCTCTCCAAAACCCAGAAGGAACAGACAAATCAGTGCAAAAAAAGGCACCATTCTAAACAAAGAAATTAGAGAGCTGGTCAAATCTACCAAAACCAACAGTAAGGCAAAGATAGCCTCCCAGGTGAAAGATGAGGCTTTTTTTTAATAATGTTTGTAACCTCAGGGGAAATGCTCAGCAATTTGCCGAATTAGTCATGAAAGGCAACACTTACACCCAGCCTGAAACTATAGCAAACCTGCTGATTGACAAGTTCAGCTCAAATCACCCCATCACATCCTACCACACCCAAAGAAACTCCCACAGCCATCCCCCTACTAGTCATTACAAGGGAATAGGTCCTTACTGTGCTCTCTAAAGCCAAAAACACAGCCTCCATGGGTCACAACATCCTTTCAGGATGCTTCTTAAAATGCTTAAAACAGAATCTGTCAAGGCCACTAGAAACTCTCTTTAACCATAGACTCCATACAGACTTTGCCCCAGACGAATGGAGGACTGCAGCAGTCGTCCCTGTGCACAAAGAGGGCCTGTCAACTGACCCATAAGCTTGACCAGTCTTATCTGCAAGGCCATGGAGAGAATTAGCATGGCCCTGATCAGTAATGCTATAGGAAGTCTCCAAAAACTGGAACATACCCAATTTGGCTTTGTCAGAGAGAGATCTTTCCTGCTCAGTCTGGTGGACTTCTTCGAGGAAAGTCACCAGGTCAATGGATGAGTAAAATGGTACACACTGCTTCTCTAGGCCTGGCCAAAGCTTTCGATACAATCCCCCACTCGGGGATCATAGATAAACTTACTGAGTTACGCATAATCCCCTACATCGTCAGCTGGATAGCCACCTGGCTTACTGACAGGACATATGTTCAGATAGGTGAATCCACTTCCAGTAAGAAACCTGTTACTAGCGGTGTCCCAGAGACCTTTGGGGCCTCTCCTGTTTGGTGTACATTTCTCTGAAATGAAGGCCGACATTGGGATCCTCGGGCTCACCAAGTTTACTGATTACTGTAAGCTGGGAGCAATCATTAAATCCCCAAACAATGTTGATATCCTGCAGGCAGGCCTAAAAATGACAAACAACCGGTGCCAAAATCATGATCTGAGACTAAATGCTAAAAAATGCATAATCTTATCATTTGGTAAATCTGATATACCTGCAAATTATAATATTGATAGGACACCCCTAAAGGTAGACCCAGTGGTGAGGGACCTAGGAACACAGCAAACTCAACTTTGACCACCATGCAGCTGTAATAGTGAGGAAATCCTTCTGTGTGGCTCAACTTATAAGTACAGGCATGGTATCAAGATCAAAAGAAGTCATAGTGCCATTGTACTCGGCCCTCATCAGGCCCATAATAGAGTAGGGTGCTTCCTTCTGCATGTACTTAAGCAGGCATTACACCAATTGGAGCAGCCCCAGAGGTTTCTCCGGGGGGATACAAAGCGTAAGATGCATGTCTTAAGCAGACCGAATAAAGGTCCTATCCCTTTACTGCATTTTGTATTGTTTATTGAGAGGGAACTTATGCCTGTCCTACAAGGCATTCTTTGATCCAGTCCTGTTGAAAATGTTATATATTCACAAGAAAAATTATACAAGGGTTATGTATTCTTTGTATCTGAACCTTATTTTTGACTAGTACAGAACTTGTTGGCGAGACATATTCGTATCCCAAAGTCTACCTCGTCTGTGGAATAAACTTCCCATCTTTGAAAAATAAAGCCCACTCCTCATTCTCTTCAAAAAAAATGGGTAAATGGATGAGGAACCATAAATTCACTCCTGGGGTACTGCCCATGTCCCTTATGGACAGAGGCAGTGTGTAAAATGACTCTGGGCTCCAACATCCAAAGACCCACTACCCTGATACTACTACATCCTATATCTGGGGAATTATGGTATACTATTGTCATATGCTGGGTATTATTGGCTAGGCTTGTAAATGCTCTTTTGTCATTAGCCTAATAATCACATATGAACCTATATTTAGAACCATTGGCAAAGAAAATAAGGAACTCAGAAATTTGAGGATATAATTGGTATGGTAGTCAAGAAAAGTTGACTTTATTTGCAGACTTTTTTTTACCTGATAAAATTAGAAAAGGACATCAGTTTTGTGGAACATTTCGAGACAGTTCCATGTTTTTTGGCATATAAAATTAATGAAGATAAAACAAAGGCTATAGGTGCAAACTATGTACCCACATATGAATTGGTTCAGCAATACCCATATTTATGGGGATGTGATAAAATGAAGTGTTTAGGACTTTAGGTTAAAAAGGATTCTGTTACGGCAACTAAAGATGTGTGTGAAGGGACTAAACAAAAGAGAGTACAAAAACTGGCAAACTGGAAGCTCTTGGTTATGTATGGCAAAACACAGGCAGTAAAAATGTTGTTACTTTCTCATTTTATATACAGGTCAGGCAGATTTTTATTAACCAGAGGAGAAGCTATGGGCAATAATAAAAAAATTGAAGGCATTTATCTGGGAGAAGAGTGCAACAGTTAAGTGGGATAAGTTGATCCTTCCAATAGAAAAAGATGGTTTAGGATGGTTTAGCACTCTATCTTCCTCATTACGTAGAGGAAAACAGTTTTTGTACTTACTTTTCTCACTTGCTTAGAGAAAATCAGCTCTTGTACTCACTTTCCTCACTTATCTAGAATAAAATAGTTTTTTATTCAGGCATGTCCAAGAGTCAGCTCCCAGTGTTCTCTCCTGTCTATCTGATGAATCTGGGCATCTTGAGGCAATGTAGAAATTGCCTCATGTACAGCGACAACCCTCTCCTACCACCCAACACTACAACCTGTGAGAGATGCACTTATCTAGACAAACTGGAGGTAAAGCTCTCTGTAACCAAGACTGAACTTGACAGTCATGAGGAGAAGGTAAACATTTGCACCACACCACACTCATCACATAGTCTCACTAAATCTACACCACCAAAATCCACACACAGTAACACAAAAACATTCGCGGAGGCTCTCAATAATAATCTGTCTAAGCAACAGAGACCTCCAAAGCAGAAACGCAAGCAACCTCCATCCCCCAACACAACCCAAATGACTCACAGCCCACAGACTGTGTGCCACTCAACCACAGCCAATAAGGCAAAACAACGTACCCAACACACTTGTCATAGGTGACTCTATAGTCAGGCACACTAATGTCCACTCACCAGGCTAGACAAGGAGAAGGTTACTGTCGGGTGCCAGGATCCGCCACATAACCCACGCAGTCAGGTCACTCCACACCAGGTAAAATATGACTCATTGTCCATGTTGGTGTGAATGACCTGATACGTACCTCTCTGGACTACATGAAAAGATACATGGAAGAGCTCTCCAATCTTGTAGCCCAGGCAGGTATGACCCTAGCCCTGAGTAGCATTCTGCCATCGCCCAGAATGATACTGCAGTACAAGGACAAAATGATTGACTTCAAAAATTGGTTAAGCTTCTGGTGTCATTCTAAGGGGATCCAGTATCTGTCTGCTTGGGATGACATGGTTGACAGACCACGATGCTTTGCCATAGATGGCCTGCACCTGTCGCCGCTGGGATTCCGGATTCTGGCTAAGGCTCTTGCTGCCCCTATAGTGCCTTTTAGGCAGGGTTCAAATAACAAATTCACCACCATAACAGGAACAGGCAAACAAAAACTGAAGGTAGTGCTACTCAATGCTAAAGTCTAAATCTCAAAATGCAGTCACTCAAGGCACTGCTTAAAATGGAGAGCATCGATATCTGTGCAGTGACTGAGACCTGGTTCAAGGCTCCAGAGAGCACCCCTGCACTACCAGGCTATAACTCATACCACACTTTTCGGCCAGGTAACCTGGACCATATTCCTTAAGGATATCCACACCTCCAGGCTAGTTGCTCAGCATAATGCATCCGAGGTTATCCAAGTGCAACTAACTCTGGGCAAAACTGCAATCCAAATTGTAGCTTGCTACAGATCCCCCACCATGCCCCAGGATTCCCGCTCCTCTTTTCTTGATGTACTGGAAAATATTAGGGTTCAACCAAACACCCTAATAATGGGCGACTTCAACTACCCCAGCATTAACTGGGAAAACTACTCATGTACCAACTCCTTAGCTCAACGCTTTCTGGAATTCATAAACTCCAATGCCCTAGATCAACTTATCCACACCCCCACCAGGGGCAACAATATCCTAGACCTAGTCATTACCAACATGAGTGACCGGTGTTCCACACCTGAAGTCAACTCCTCGTTGGTCCGATCCAACCATAAGCTTATCACCCTTGATATGCACATCACCACCCCACCCCCACCCCATTAAGGAAACCACAGTAAAAAATTTCTCCAAAGCCAACTTCATGCTTCTTAAGACAGAAGCGGTGAACTTCATGACACCCATGCAGATGGACAATACAGTTACAACTGCTGAATCCTACACAAATGCACTCTATAAGCACTTACTCGAGTGCATGGATAGTGCTATTCCAAACAGAACCAAGACGATATCCTCCAAAAAAGGAAGCCAATCTGGTGGTCCCTTGCCATAAACAAACTGTACAACAGAAGGAAGAAACTCTTGCAAAAGAGAGTAAAATCCCATGAGTGGAGGAGCTCCCTGGTCAGCTTCAGTAAGAAGCTGAGATCCCTTATAAGAGCCTCCAAAGCTAGCTAAGAAAACAAAATCGCCACTAAATCCAAGGACAACCACAAAGCATTCTATAGCTATGTCAGGAATCTAGATGGCAACACCCAGATCTGCTCTGAGTTACAGCACAAAGGCACGAAAATTACAGAACCAACTGATATTGCCAACATCCTGGCAGATCGGTTCAGTGCTAACTTTACCTCCCTCTCACCCCCTAAACGGCCCATATCTATACAGGAAGAATGCAGATTCCCTGTAATCACAACTACGCAGATAAAAGCTGCACTCTCTGGAGCCAAAAACACAGCATCCATGGGACCGGACAACATCCCAGGCTGCATTTTACACAAACTACAGAACGAACTGGCTCCGCACTTAAGCACCATGTTCAGTAATAGCCTCGCATCAGGCTTTGTGCCCACTGAATGGCGCACAGCAACAGTTATCCCACTCCACAAAGGGGGAGCCACCACTAATCCCGGGAACTATCGAACTATTAGCCTGGCAAGCCTGGTCTGCAAGGCCATGGAACGTATCATCATGGAACTCGTAAACAAAGACATTGGTAACCTCCAAACTCTGGAACCCACCTAGTTCGGGTTTGTGAAAGGCAGATCATGCCTCCTGAACCTGATCGACTTCTTTGAGGCAGTCACCAAAGCCATGGATGAGGGTAAGGTGGTTCACACAGCCTATCTTGACCTCGCCAAGGCTTTCGACAGCATCCCCCATTCTGGAATTATATCTAAACTCACTAAACTAGGTATATAATTCCTACGTCACAAGATGGGTTGCCAACTGGCTCACTGACAGAACCTGCACTGTAAAAGTTGCAGACTCCAAATCTGACCTCAAGGCAGTGACAAGTGGAGTTCCACAGGGTTCCGCCCTGGGACATCTCCTGTTTGGTATCTACTTCTCTGAAGTACAGGCCAACACAGAAGGCCTCTGGCTGACTAAGTTTGCAGATGACTGCAATCTAGGAGCCATAGTCAAGTCCCCAAATGATGTGGACATCCTACAGAAGGGACTCACTAAGACAGATGCCTGGTGTCAGAGCCATGGCCTCAAGCTCAATGCCAAAAAGTGCAGTGTCGTCCCCTTTGGTAAAAGCTCTGTACCCATGAACTACCACATAGGCAGCAATCTACTTAACACCAAATGCGTGATAAAAGACCTTGGGACTCAGGTGGACAGTAGTCTCTCCTTTGATAATCACATCGCCACAGTAGTCAGGAAGGCCTTCTACATGGGGCACCTCATCATAAAAGGGTTCTCGTCTAGGAAGAAAGAGGTCATTGTTCCCCTCTACTCATCACTCATTAGACCCATTATAGAGTACAACGCCCCTTTTGGAATGTACCTCACAAGACATCTGCAGCAGCTGTTAAGGCCACAGAAGTCCCTCACAAAGAGGATTACTGGCCTCAAACAAATGCCCTACACTGACCGCCTCAAAAAACTCCAGCTTTACTCCATAGCATGCCTACTCCGAGGTGATCCCTGCCTAACATATAAAGCTATGTCAAACCCAGAGCTTTTGGACATGCTACACCTAAAGAAATCCCAATCCCTCCGAGCTACATGCTCTAGGGACCTAAACCTTGTCACCACAATAAACAGGACATGCTGGAGGGATAGATTCCTGTTCCAGAGACTTCCTATACTCTGGAACAAGCTACCCATCTATGTCAAGCACTCTTCAAGAAAAATCTTGATGAGTGGATGGGAAATAGGAAATGCACCCCGGGGATCACTTCTGTGTCTTTGCTGGACAGTGGCACAGGAAAATAACTTTCTTGGGTGGCGTAAGCTATGGTACCTTGCTGGCTAGGCTTGCGTAGGTCCTTGGGCCGATAGCCTAGTACCTACCTATGAACCTGATGTTCTTCGTGTTTCACTGTTGCAGTCATCACATTTGGGTTACCTGCTTGCAGTAGCCCTCAGTCGGCCTGATTAACAAAGTCTTGGGTCCTACGTTGGTTGCTGTCTCCTCTTCCATGACGTTGGGTTGTCAGGGGTATAAAACATGCAGCCGATGTCATTACATCAATCTTTCTTACCGTGCGGTGCCCGAAGCAGAAGCAGTTCGCAAGTGCCGGTCGGCCAACTCCTGAAATTTTCGTTTTCGAGTTTCAAAACCTAAGTCTTCAACTAAAAGCTAAGTACCCCGCTTGAGAAACTTTTTCTTGTTGTAACCCGATGTCAGTAAAAGTAAATAATTGCTTTTCTTGTGGAAAGCAAATACCGCATAAAGATTTTCATTCGTACTGTATTCCTTGCCTGGGCCCTGACCACGATGTACCTCACTGTCGGTTTTCTGCCTTTTTTAAACCACGAACTGTCCGTCGTCGGTATATTTTCACTTCTAAATATTTTGGTGCTCTGTTTAATTATCCTGATATATCTTCGATATGCCATCCGACTACCGACATTCCAAAAAAACGCAAAGATAACAACAGAGACAGGCCGCCAAGGAGTCTGGTATGCCACGAGATGCTTCAACTGTGGAACCTGTGGATGTCTCTACCTTGGATGGGTCCGGAGCCGCTGTGGAGGCACCAGCTTCTGAGGGTGTATTCAGGCCTACGGACTTGCATATTAAACCAACGCCATCTTCTTCATCAAGGCCTAAATCTCAACCTTGCCTAGAAAACTGATGCCCAGACCACATGGTCAGGTCTCTATGCCTAAAAAACAAATGATAAGAATGACTGAAGACCTTATTAGTTTATTCAGGGGAAGCCCACCTTCCCCCGCTAAGAGACCTAGGACTGAGTTTGCTTATACTTTTGACCAGGATTCTGAAATTTCTGTTTCCTCGGATGACCAGGATTTACCCTTATCTACCTATGAGGAATCTGATGCTGAGGACTCTATTCCGTCTGCCCCCCCCCAGAGGATTTTTCTTTTGGTGAAACCTTGCATACTCTCAGGGAGCATTTTTGTTGGGAAAGTCAGGATTTCTCTGATTCTAAAAAGAGGCTTAAGGATTTCTTACTCCTGCCCCAGCACAGGCCTTTAGCTATACCCACTGTACTGGACATTGTTGATGATGCCTTTCCGGAATCTAGCATGGCCCCTGAATCTTTACCTCCTGCTCCCAGAAAACCTGATGGATATTACAGGGTTCCTGACTCTCACAAGTTCCTTTTCAAAAATCATACTGCGGATCCTGAAACCATTTCTTCTACTGCCAAAAATCCTACCCCCTCTGACAGAGACTCCAGGGCGCAGGGTAGATTGGGTAAGAAGTTATACACTTCTGCAACTTTGGCTATTAGGGCCTTGAATTGCCAGTTTCATATGTTTAAAGTATCAGCAGCATATTATTGGATTGCTTAACCAGAAAATGATGTTGATTCCTGATTGTGCTGAAAATAAGGATTTACAGGATTTAATGCATTCTGCTGAACAAGTTGATAAACATACGTTGCAGTGTGGTTTTGATTCACTAGAGGCATCTTGCAGGGCTGCTGTAACTGAGTCTGTGCTTAGAAGGCATGCTTGGCTTAAGGAGCAATCCTTGCCAGATAAAGCAAAATTACTGGATGCTCCCTTAAATCAGAACCGCCTGTTTGGGAACAAGGCAAAAGAAGTTCTTAAAAAGATGGAGGAAAAAGCTAAATCTATGCACACAGTTAGATTTTTTACAAGCACAACCTCTGAGATTTAGTAGACATTGGCCTTCTAAGAGTTGGTCCTTTCATGCCTCTTCCAGACCATCTCAGTCCAAATCCCGATCCAGCAGAGCATCCAGGCTTCAGTCCCAGGGGACGCACAGGACTAAGCAGTGGAGGGCCTCCTCTTCCAAATCTGGGAGTAATAGCCCCTCCCCCCATGGTAAACTGTCTTTTTAAAACTTACAAGCACTTCTCAACTGACTGCTTCTTTGGGGGGAAAGATGGCACTACATGCAAAGAACTGGGGACTCATCACCAGGACAAATGGGTTTTAAATAGTGTCCCAAGGATACAGATTTCACTTCCACACATTACCAACTCCAAGCAGTTGGCCGGATGTACCTCCAAATCAGTGGGCAGAGGCCCACTCTCTCTTAAGCATAGGGGTTATTCAGTTGGTACCAGAAGAGGAAAAGGGACAAGGTTTCTACTCGAGACTTTTCCTGGTACCCAGAAAAGACAGTTCATGGCGTCCTATCCTGGACCTGTCTACTCTAAACACCTTTTTGGTGATTCCAAAATTCAAGATGCTGACTCTTCCAAAATTCAAGATGCTGACTCTTCACCAATTGCTTCTTATGCTAGGCAAAGATACCTGGTTGGCAACACTAGATTTAAAAGGGGCATGCCTGCACATCCCAATCAAGGAATCTTGGATAATTATGCTTCAAAGCAGGCTACACTCAATATCAGTTCTCTGCACTGCCTTTGGTTTATCTACTGCACCCAGGTTATTCACACAGTGCCTAGCTCCAGTCATTGCATTTTGCAGGCAAAGAAATATTCAAATATACCCATACCTGGACGATTGTCTAATTCAGGCAGAAAACCAGGATATACTTTTGAATCATCTGGCTTTTGTACAGAGGGTGCTAACTTGTCTGGGGTACACCATAAATGAAAAGAAATCGCACCTGGTACCCTGTTAACAAATTATATTCCTGGGAGCAAGCTTGAATACAACTTCCCAGATGGCTTTCCTCACGCCAGAGAAACAAATTCACGACAACCTACTTCAAATAAGTGGCCACAAAAACCCTGCTATTTGCAAGGCAAATACTACAAGCCTTGGGGTTAAGGCCTCCTGCATTCTTCTAATTCCATATGCAAGACTGCATATGTGGAAACTACAATGGTATCTAAAACGCCTATGGTGTCAACACTCTCAGGATCTAGAAGCAATGATTTCTATCATACCTTACCTATGCCTAGAGTTCCTTTGGTGGGCAGAGGCCTGCCACCAAAACAAGGGACTACCATTCACACTACCCCCTGCTGCCCAAACCCTAACAACAGATGCATCATACTATGCATGGGGGTGCACCTGGCAGGGAAGTGCATTCATGGCAAATGGAACCCAAGTCAAATGCACCTGCACATCAATCTAAAAGAAATGTTAGCTGTACAGAATGCTCTGACCACCTTCAGGGACCACATTCTTCCAGGACAATTAATGGTAAAGATGGACAGCACCACTGTTATGTGGTACATAAACAAGCAGGGGGGTACACATGCTTACTCCCTCTGCAGACTAGCCATGGCATTGTGGAACACAGCCTTGAACTACAAAGTGCATCTACAATTTCAGTTCCTACCAGGAAAACTAAATACACTGGCAGACGGACTAAGCAGAAATATCATGGACCCACACGAGTGAAAACTGGAACCAAGGATTTTCAACATGTTGACAAGCAATGGAGGAGCCCAGATATAGACCTGTTTGCCTCCCCCAGAATTATCAATTGGAAAAATATTGCACAAGGACTCCCCACAGACAAGCTTCGAACGTGGATGCTCTGTCCTTCAGCTGGAAAAAAACACAACAGTTTATGCCTTTCCTCCTTTGCCTCTGCTCTACAAAGCACTACTAAAGATCAAACAAGACAAACCAAGGACGATTTTAATTGCACCAGACTGGCCACGCCAACACTGGTACCCCTTCCTGTGCAGTGTGTCACTGTTGGCCCCATGGCACCTGCCTCAGACTCCTACCCTGCTGTCTCAGCAGGAGAACCAGATTCTGCACCCTCAGCTTCAAACACTGAACCTAGCAGCCTGGCTAATTACCTAATCTCTCCTTTACTATCCCTCAGTAAACCAGTGATTGATATCATTTTAGAGGCAAGGAGGCCTAGTACTAGAAAGTTTTATGCTGAAAAATGGAAAAGATTCTGTGCCTGGAACCAATCTCAAGGGATGAGTACAGCAGTGCCCAATTTACCTCAGATTGTACAGTACTTAACTGAGATACTTCACAAGGGCCTTTTTCCTCAATAAAAATTTATGCCTCAGCCATTTCAGTTCATTATAACATAGAACTTCCCCTCTTCTCTTGTCCACTGCTCAAGCAGTTCCTCAGAGGGGCCAAAAATTTAAGACCACCCAGGAGAGCTCCAACTCCAGCCTGGGGCCTTAACTTTGTATTGGAGAAACTCACCCTTCCTCCTTTCGAGCCAGCTGCTATTGCAGATTTAAAATTCCTTTCTTGGAAAACAGCTTTCCTTTTAGCAATTACTTCAGCAAGAAGGGTATCTGAATTACAGGCCCTTGT
This sequence comes from Protopterus annectens, assembly GCF_019279795.1. Taxonomy (NCBI): domain Eukaryota; kingdom Metazoa; phylum Chordata; order Ceratodontiformes; family Protopteridae; genus Protopterus; species Protopterus annectens. The sequence goes on along the minus strand of NC_056747.1, from coordinate 802,267,066 downwards.
GGCAGTGGAGCCTTTCATCATCTTTCATGCGGACAGGGTGTCCCTCAGGACCAATCCCTCTTTCATGCCAAAGGTGGTATCCAGTGTGGCCCTTAATCAGTCCATTCATTTGCCAACCTTCTTTCCTAATCCACAGAACAAAGGGGAACAGATACTACACTCCTTAGATGTGCACAGACAACTTAGATTCTACTTGGACAGGACTAAACCTCAAAGGAAATCTGAACAACTGCTGGTGACATTTGCTGCAGGGACAGAGAGGAAGGCTATTTCATAGAAAACCATCCCCAAATGGATAGGCCATTGCATTCATTTCTGCTATAAGCATCATGGAAAACATATCCCACAGGGGATCAGACACCACTCGACCAGGGCTGTATCTACCTCTGCAGCCTTTCTCAGAGGCGTACCTACCAGGGACACCCTAGAAGCTGCTACCTAGAGTTCTGTACGTACTTTCACCAAACATTACCATTTGCCAATTTTCTCTAAATCCAGAGCTGGCTTTGCCACTGCAGTCTTGCAGGGCCTTAAAGCTGGTCCTTATGCTATCTAACTTCCTCCTCCCATCCTTAGCTTTGGGAATCTACCCAAATATGAAGACTGCAACAGTGAAACACTGAGAACATAGTATAGTTGTGTACACTTACCATAAATGTAGATGTTCGAGTGTATTCACTGTTGCAGTCCTGGTTACCCTCTTTCCAGCCCCCTGACTTTTGTTGGCTATACCTCTTCTCTCCTTTACAATGCTTAAAAGATTTTTGGTGTATTTGCTTTTTTGTTGGAGGTATAACTTTGTATATTTATAGGTTTAATTGCTTCCCATTAGGGGGGCACCTGACATCTGGGGCAAGAACAACTGATGTAATGACGTCGGCTGCATGTTTTATACCCCTGACGACCTGATGTCACTTGAGGAGATGGCAACTGACATAGGACCCAAGACTATGTTAATCAGGCGACTGAGGGCTACTGCAAGCAGATAGCCCAGATGTGATGACTGCAACAGTGAATACAGTCAAACATCTACATTTATGGTAAGTGTACACAACTGTACTTTTTGAAGGGCTGTTTTAGAGCCACACAGTTAAGACTCATACATAACACAAGCAGAATTTTATAGTTCAAAGTGGAAAGAGATGATGATGAAGCGGAGGGGGGTTCAATTTATAAAAAGAGAATACATGCAGATTCTTAAGAACAATAACAGCAGTAAAGAATATTGGGTCTATACTAAATCCGTGAACACTGATTTATCGACCCCATGTAAGCGAAAGCTTACAATCCCGAACACATAGAACAGCGATGTTCCAAAAAAGAAAAAAACTTTAAAACATTACATAAAGTGGGGCACTGTGCCAACACACACCCCCTACTTAAATATACCAACTCCGAGATCGCACTACAGTGACAAAAATGGCAAAATAATGAAGGCGGCCAAGCAATTTCTTTCCCAGGGAAAGAATTCGCTTATATGACATTTCGTGCTTTCAAGTTCGATCAAGTCGTATTCGAAAGAATGCGTCTTCAATCATATAATAGGGAACCAGAATTTTATATTCATAAAGTAGCAAAGTATTGTAAGAAGTAAGCCACTACAAAAATGGAAAAAGATTCAACCAATAAGGCTGGCTGCTAGTAGGGGTACAGAAAATAGGCAAGAGGGGTGTGGAATTTATTGGAGAAAACTGGCAAAGGAAGCAAGGTACTGAGAGCAGGAAAGGTAACAGAGTGGGATGAAGCCAACAAGATGTTTGGACTGCAGGCTAGAGACTGCCTTCCCTAATGGGAATTGATATCGAAGTAGAGGCAATGAGAAGGGGATAGAAGGGTCCTAAGTGAAAGACCTGCTCTGGTAGAGTTTTTAGCCAAATCTAGAATAGAAGCTGCTGTGGAAGGGATAATTAATAGGCATATAAAATATTGCATGATAACTGAGAATCTGTCAGAGAAGGTTAGATGAGATTGGGAAGAGAGACTGGAAATGCCATGTCCAAGGCAACAGTGGGAGGACACATATATGGCTTCCATGTATGCAAGAAAGTCCAGAAAGCACAGTATTTTTGCTTGGAAGCTTGCATAGATATTTTTATACCTCAAACAGAGGTGTGATAGGGAAGAAAGTGGTAACTGGGAACATGTTTTGGGAGTTTGAGTTGGCAGATTTTAAGTTTCCTATACAGTACTCTGTCGGAAATATGTGAGCAAATGGTTCTAACTGAGGAAGTTATTATTTTGAGCCATAACACAGGATCTGAATTGCCTAGACATAGTAATGTCTTGTTAAGTTATTGGCTAACAAAAAAAAAACAGTTGCTAGAAAGTGGAGATCAGAGTAGAAACCAACTTTTAATAAAAATGATAAAAGAACTTGGAAGAGCAATTTTTAGAAAAAGGAAGGAGCAAATTATTTTTATTTATTTATTTTACATTTGTTAACCGGGATAGTCTGACTGGACACGGGTCCATTTACAGCGGAGGCCCGGGGAGAAAAGCTCCATAAAAGTAACAATATAGTTTACATATTTGATGCAAGTCACAATTAAAATATCATAGACAAAAGCACTTTTTATACAGAAAGAAACACTTCTTGGTTAATATGCATATAGAAAATACATTTGGAGGTTTGCAGTAGGGATTCCTGTGTTTATTAAGAGCAACAGAAATACCTTAGGGTAGTTAGTTTGTTGTTACATGAGGTAGGGGGTTTACGTGATGCATGGGCATAGCCAGGAATTCATTAGGTGCACTTTGAGAGAGTTTTTAAACAGAGTAGTTGACGTAGCAGAGGTCAGAGTAGGGGGAAGGTTGCTCCAGATTTTGGCTATATTGTGGGAGAACAGAGCTTTCCCTGCAGAGTTATTGGCTTTGGAGATACAGAGGAGAGATTTTTCAGAAGAGCGGGGGGGGGGGGGCGACTTGACGTGTACTGGGTTAGAAGTTGGTTTAGGGATGGGGTTTTGTTGGGATGATTTACAATATTGTAGGCAAGTATTAATTGGTGGTATTTGATTAGCTGTGGAAGTTCTAGCCATTTAAGTTCATGTAATGTCTGACAGTGATGGGTTTTGAAGCTGGAGTTACTAGCAAATTTGGCGGTTTTATTATAACATGATTCGAGTCGTTCAAGGTCTTGTTTTCTTGTATGGGTAAGGATTGAGGCGGTGTACATAAGGGTGGACAGCAGGTGTGTTTGAGCTAGTGTAATTCGTGCTTTTGTCAGTTAGGAATTTTTTGTGTCTGTATAGTGCACCTATTTTCTTGTGGACCTTTTTGATTGCGATATGTGGACATCAAACAGTAGTTTGTCAATTTCTACACCAAGGAGTTTGGTGTGGTCAGTGGGGGAGAACTTAGTACCATTTTTGGATGTTGTTATAAAAGGTTAATGGGTGGATTTATTTTTGTTGGCAGCAAATATGAGTAATTTGGTCTTGTTGGGATTGAGGATGAGTTGGATTTGGGTAATCCTGTTTTCCACTGAGATAAAGCATTCCTGGGTATGTTTTTGTAGGGCTGAAAGTGATGGTGCAGAGCAGATGAGTGTTGAGTCATCTGCATATTGTATAATTGTAGCATGTCGGGTGGATGTATGAAGGCTGTTAGTAAATACAGAGAAAAGTAGAGGCCCCAATATTGAACCTTGTGGGACTCCTATAGTGGTGGGAAGTAGGGGAGACTATTTTGCCATTGGATAGATTGTTGATAGGTAGCTTTTAAACCAGGCTATAGTGGAGGGGGTGAAAGATAGGGAGGCCATGGAGTCTAGTAGTATGGTATGTGACACCATGTCAAAAGCCTTAAATAGGTCTAAAAATATTGCAGATACGAAGTTGTTGTTATTTCTGTGTAGGTTAACTGTATTAGTAAACGAGAGGAGAGCAGTAGTTGTACTATGGTGCTGGCGGAAGCCGTGTTGTGTGGGTGAGAGGAGATTGTTAGTGTTCAGGAATTGCATGACGGTAGTTAGAGAATTCATAAGAGTTTCCTCCTTTGTGAAGAGGGATAATGTGATACTTTCCATAGCTGTGGGATGCAGGATTCCTGAATGGAGTGGTTTATATGGATGGAAACAGGGTAAGGTAGGGAATCGGCTACTAGTTTTAGAAAATTGGCTGGTAAGTTGTTGACAGCAAGGGTAGATAGTTTATTTTTGTAGCAGTATTTTAATTTTAGTGGTTGGGACGGGTAAGCGGGTAAAGGTAGGGATGTTATTTGAGGAGGTAGTTGGGAGTGTGTGAGTGGTTGTTATTTGAGAGTCGAGAAGGTAAAGATTGGATGGTTTCAGTGAAATGGTGGTTAAGTTGGGAGGCGGTCTTTAGTGTTATTGTTGGTGGTGGGAGTTGGAGTGGATGTTTTACCTGGATTAAGCAGGGAGTTGATGACATGCCAGAAATTTTGGAGTCTCTTGTGTGTTTGTTTTGGCTGTCGAGGAAATAGTTTTGTTTATCAAGTTTGGTTTGTTTTTTAGCCTGATTTCTTAGTTTTTAGTAGTTTGTTTGGATATGTTTGTGTTATCTCTCTTCCATACTTTCCAAGGGTTTATCTCTAGCCTTTAGAAGGCTCTTGTTTCCTTGCTTTTAGTCATGGAGCATAGTTTGATTTGATTTTGATTCTTATAATGGGTGCAGTTGAATTGAGGACGGTAGTGAAAGTGTGGTTAAAGTAGTTGACTGCTTGGTCTAAACCTAATGTATGAAATGGGCCCCAGTTGCATTGTTTTAGGATATTATCTAGGTCTTGTGTATTTATTTCACTGTCATCTCTAATGTGTCTAAAAAGTATGGGGTTTGAAAGATTGGTGCGTTTACGTAAAAGGAATGTGGGGAGGTGATCACTTAGGCTGTCTGGTAGATGCCCGTTGTGATACTTTTGTTTTGAGCAATTAACTAGTGTCCAGTCTAAGATTGATTGTTTGTGAGATTTTTTTGTCAACTCTAGTGGGTTTCTCACTGAGATGGGTAAAACCATAGAGATTGATATGATTTGTGGGGTTGTTGGTGTTACAGGCTAACCAGTCTGTGTTTAGGTCACCTAAGAGGATGGGTTTCTTGAGGTAGTTTGTTGGAGATCTATTACAAGATTTCTTCTATGGTGGGAGAATTGTGTGGGGGATCACATGGGGTAATTGGCTAGGTTTCAAATGGCCCAAAAGGGCAGTTAGCCTAGTACTAATCTATGAACCTATGTAACAGCAGATAATATTAATTTTTTTTGGTGTCATTTATAGATAGAGTTGAGACTAAGGTTTCAGCATTTTGAAATGTAGGTATAGGGGTTTCTAGGGGTTTTATGTTGTATATTTTCAAATAATATGGCAACTCCACCTGCCTTAGTATATTATACCCTGATGGGAGAATTTCGTTATTTTGGATGTTGGGTTTTAACCAAGTTTCAGTTATGGTTACTATGTCTGGGGAGTAGTAAGTTATAAATGCATGTATATCAGGAAGTTTGTTAGTTATACTCCTGGTACTGATGATGGAAATAAGTGGAAACTGGAAACAATGCATGCAGTATAATGTTCATGAGGACGAGTGAGGTTTAAGGGATGGCAGGAACTGAGCAAATTATGTAATGTTGAACTGATAATTGTTATAAAGAAAAGATATGTGATGTATGCTGTACAAATGGCATGCATGTTATTCTAGTCCGTTTTCTGTTAATGCATGTTTGCATATTTCTTTCAGCTTTTCTCAGTTAAGGGTTGCCACAGCGGACCTCCGGTCCGCTAATGATTGGTAGTCGATTTTTATGGTGCCAAGGTGCCAGCCCAATGCCCAACCTTCAACGAAGGCACGCCCATTCACGTATGTCTTTCGAACGCCACTCTACCGCGGGGAGGACATGCAGACTCCACACAGAAGGTGCTCCAGCTGAGAATGGAACGGGAGAACCTCTTGCCGTGAGGTGACAACGCTACCGCTGCACCACCGCGGCTTATTTTAATAAAGGCATTTAAAAATAATGCACTGATCTCATACACTCCGTTCCAAAGGATTTAACCAGTATAGTAGCAGGCAAGTTTAGTGCTAACTTTATTCCACCTACCCACACTGTTGCAGCTACTGTCCTAGAAAATTTAGTTTTCTCACAATCAAGTTAACAAGTCCTAGAATCTCTGTCAAATGCTAAAAATAATGTTTCTGTGGAACCAGATAATGTACCAGGCTTTCTTCATATCAGTGCCAAGTATGCACTATCTGAGCCTTTACTTGGTGTTCAGCCTTACCCTGTCCACAGTGTTTGTCCCTGATGCCTTGAGAATAGCCATAGTGACCCCTGTACACAAGGGTGGCACCTTTACATACCCAGACAATTACAGATGTATTGGCCTGACCAGCCTTGTATGAAAGCCATGGAATGCATTGTATAGAACTCCTTTATGAAGACATAAGCAGTTTAACTGATATACACCCCACTCAGTTTGGTTTTGTGAAAGGCAGGTCCTGTTTCCTGAACCTGGTAAGCTTCTTTGAAGATTGTTACAGAGGTTGTAGACAACAGACGCTCTGCACTTTGCTTATCATGAACTGACAAAGACATTTGACACCATCTCCCATGTTGGCATTATTGAAAAGATAGCCAAACTTGGTATAAACACTTGTGGTGTCTACTGGATTGCAAACTAGCTATCCAGCAGATCCTGAGTATTGAAAGTTGCTGGTACCCTCTCTGACTGTGAAATTGTAACTAGTGGAGTACTGCAGGGATCCATGCTAATCATTCTCCTGTTAGGAATCTTCTTGTAGACATCCAAGCCAGTATCCCTGAAGTGTGGTTGATGGAGTTTGAGGATTAAAGCAAGCTGGACACTGTTACCCACTCCTTCACTGATACTTAACCCTTTCAAAACAGGTTGGAATATATATACCTGGTGCACTGAAAATGGTTTCGAGCTAAATGTAAAAAAGTACAACATGGTAGCATGGAAAAAAAATGTTCCTACTTCATATATTATAAGTGGTATTCCTCTTGCCTGTTTTTTTTATCCTTAATTGCACTCCGTATCAGTAGAATCTCCTTTCTTCATTCCCGTGTTGGCATAGTTCTTAGAATATCTTTCTGCTACTTTATGAATATAATATTTTGTATGATTATATTCTTATTATTAAAGATCTGCATCCAAATTTCTAGTCTCTTCATGTTTCTTGAGCTTCCCCCATTTCATCATCATCATCCCTTTACACTTTGAATTGTAGGTTTCTGCTTGTGCTGTGTATAGGAGCTTTAACTGTGTAGCTCTGAAATACCCCATCAAATGAGGTAATCCCAATCCATGCTGTTATATTGGAAAAATCCGCTTATCTCACTTGACACTTGCCGTCTTCTACTCCCAGGTAAAATCTTTCAGCTATATATTAATTGCTTTCCACAATTCTTCTGTGGTTGATAAAAATATGCCTGACCTGTGTACAAGACCTAAAGGAACTAAAAACATTTTAACTGCTTGTATCTTAGTATCCTTATCCATATGATTGAGTGTTCAGTTTCTCAGTTTTTGTATTATTGATTTGTTTGATATGAATTTATTATTATTTGATTTCATTTAATCCTGACTTGTGCTCAGGATTAACTGTAACCTGTGGAACTTGTTTAACTTGCTTACTTATGTAATCTCTGTAAATAGTCTGTAATATGTAATGCTGGTATTATGTAATGCTGTATCTGCTTACCCTTGGAGCTTTTCTCCCGGCCTCGCTGAAAATGGACATGCATCCAGTCGGACTATCCCGGTCAACAAATGTAAAATAAAAATAAATAAATAAAAAAATTATCTTTTGTTTAGTCTCTTCCCAAATATCCTTAGATGCCACACCGGAATAATTTTTAATCAATACTCATAAGTACTTCATGGATATTGCTGAACCAGTTTGTGTTTTGAGTACATAATTTATCGCTGTTGCCTTTGTTTTAGTTTCATTAATTGTGTATCCTGAAAAGATCTGAAACTGTCTTGAAATATTTCACAATACTGAAATGTTCTTTTCTGGTTTTATCAGGTATAAAATGTCATATGCAAATAGAGCCAGCTTTTCTTGACTACCAAACTAACACATATGACAAGCAGGCAGGGGGGATTTGTTTAGATGCTTTAATACATAGAAACACATCCAGATGGATAGCAGCATCATAAAGTATGGACAAACTAGTTAACAGCAGACCTTACATACATGCATGCATGCTTACACCTCACCAGCTTATTACAAAATGGGAGTCTAGCTTGCACATACTCAGTACACTTGTGCAAGCCCTTGGATAGCTTCTTAAAGGTACATAAACACATATTGATCTGCATCCTCCTCTTAAAAAGATTGCCATTTGAAAAAACAATATTAGAGTTAGACATGCATTACTATACACATTAGAAACAAAACAATGTTCATGTCCAAGTTGCTTCATATCTGCTACAGGGTTTAGAGATGCAACCATACCTTGTAACATAACAGTGTGTACTAAATTAAGCAACAGGGACAGTCTGCGGTGCACAACTCTTATCAGGAGCTTCAAGATTCTTCACAGGAACTGGAAAATCCTCTGGAACATCCTCAGGAATTGGAACACCGCACAACTCACTCTGAGATGGAGTCTTTCTCACAGGCTATATGCTGTGTTATAGGCTCAGACACCTGTCGCAAATGTTTCCGATTCTCCCTAAACACTGCTCCTTGTGATTCTACAGTGTATGACCTCGGCTCTGGACAAATATGCTTCACGGCACCAATCTGATCATAACCTTTGGATGTCTGCATCCTTAGCACTTCTCCTTCTCGTAATGGATTAAGCAGTTTGCTGGTTTTATCGCAGTAGGACTTTTGGGTTAAACGTTTCTTCAACAGATTGGTTTTCACCGATCTGTTGTTTTTGACACATAGAATCAGCAATTGACTACTGATTGGTAATGTGATTCTGGTTTGTATCGGCAGAAGTCTCCGAGCAGGTGATCCAATATGTTTATCATGAGGAACATTTCTGAGATTCAAGAGTGTAAGGAAAACGGTCACTATTATCTTGTTTTGATGTCTCAAGTAACTGTTTTGCACTTTGAACTGCACATTCTGCCAAACCATTTGACTGCGGCTACTTGGGGCTGCTTGTGACATGAGTAAAGTCTCATTCCTCGGCAAATCTTTTGGACTGTTGGCTTATAAACTGCGTGCCATTGTCAGAAATAACTTTGTGCAGACTACCATGCACTGCAAAATGATGCTTCATCTTGGTAATGACTATACTGGATGCTAGGTTAGGAAGTAAGTCTATCTCAAACCAATTGCAGCAAGAGTCTAGTAACACCAAATAATGTTGACCATTCCACTCCAGGATGTCTGGCTACCATCGACCAGGATAGTTCCAGAATCTGGTTTAGCTGAAGTGGTTCTTTCTGTTGATGTGGCATAGTGCTGTTGCATACTAAACAAGATAAAAGTGCTCTCTCAATGTCTTGTGACATAGAAGGCCAAAATACTAGACCTCTCGCCCTTCTTGTGGTAGAATCAACTCCAGGGTGACCACAGTGCAAGATAGTAATGTGTTCTTGTTGCAAGGACTTTGGAAAAATTACTTTCAGACCTTTCATAATGATACCTTTGACAAACAAAGTCTCATCTCTGTATGGAAAATAAGGTTGCACTTCTTGAGGTAAACTAGATTACTTTGACGGCCATCTTTGATTGATAAAGTGGTTAAGCCTTTGTAAAACTGGATCCGTGGCTGTGTGATCTCTTAGCTCCTCAAGACATGTGGAAGAAAAATTTCTCACTACCATGACTTTAAAATCAAGGTTCTCATTCTCATGCTGGTCTGTGGTTTCTGGACAACCTGGATAAGGTATAAGTAAAATAAAGAAGTTTGCTTTTCTTGTAGAAAAGATTGAAATTTGCAGTGTCTGTATCATATGTTGCAGTCGGGCTGGAGCTGAATGCATTGGCTTTCTCAGGATAGTGACTAAAGGTTGGTGGTCTTGCGATCTGGATAGGTCTGCCATAAACATAATCATGGAACTTCAGAAATGCAGACGTAATTGCCAAAAGCTCTTTCTCAATCTGGGCATACTCCATCTCAGTTTGGGTAAGAGTTCTCAATGTATAGGCAACAGGCTCATTCTTTTGTAGAATGACTGCACCAAGACCAAATTTCGAAGCATCACAAGAAAGTGTAACTGGTTTGTGAACGTCATAATATCTGTGCCGCTAGAGCCACAGGGGCAGGCCTAGTTACCAGACGTCAGGCCTGGCTCCGTCATTGCGATTTCACGGAGCCCTTCAAGGCATCATTTGCGAACGCCCCCTTCGATGGTTCTGCCCTCTTTGGCAAAACTGTTCGTGATACCTTGACCCAGAGCGAAAAGGACGGGAAGACGCTGTCTGCCGTCGGAATCCGCTTCTCTGTGCCCCAGAGGCCCTATTCTAGGAACCAAAAGGGCCAGAAGAAGATGTGGTTCCGGAAGTCGCAGCAATCCCAACCTGCTCCGGACAACCAGTCCTTCCGTGGCAGAGGAGGACAGGGAGGATGCCGCCCCAGGGGCAGAGGGGCTCCCAGGAACTTCGAGTCCAGAGAACCCTTCTCTGAACGCCCGCCAGCAGCCATGAAGGGTTGCCCAGCTGCTCCACTCTGGAGGCAGTCGGGGACGTTGAGCACCTAGCGGCATGGGAGTCCATAACATCAGACCGCTGGGTCCTCCAGATCATATCCAGAGGATACCGTATCCCATTTTGTCACATGCCAAAATTGAAGTCCCTCCCCGACGTTCCACCCGGTCAGTGGGAGGCCGCTTTGGCAGAAATTGGCCATCTGCTAAAGAAAAGAGCCATCCAGCCCGTCCCAGACCAGATCGGATCAGGGTTCTACTCCAGGTTCTTTTTAGTGCCAAAAAAGACGGGGGATCTAAGACCAGTTTTAGACCTTTCACTCTTGAACCTGGCAGTTCCCAAGGAGAAATTCCGAATGGTTACGTTGCAGTCTATTCTCCCCCTTCTGGGAGAAAACCACTGGATGTGCTCCATAGACCTCAAGGATGCGTACTACCATATACTAATGGACAGGCGCTCCGGGAGGTTTCTCCGCTTCCGGCTGGGAGCCAGTCACTACCAATTCCGGGTCCTTCCCTTTGGTCTCACCACAGCCCCCCAGGGTGTTCACCAAAGTATTAGCAGTGGTAGCGGCCCACCTGAGACTTCAGGGGGTGCAGGTCTTTCCTTACCTGGACGACTGGCTTCTCACCGCCCCAACATGGCATCTACTATTTTTGGCGCAAGACTCCTTTCTCCATCTTGCTCCCCATCTGGGCATCACAATAAATACACAGAAATCCAACCTAGCACCTACGCAGTTCATAGATTTTATAGGTGCCAGGTTAGACACGAGACGATTAAGAGCCTTCCTCACTGCGGACAGAATTCAGAATCTGCAGCTCCAGGTGCGGGCCATTCTCCACTCCAGGTCAGTTCCGGCGGAGTTGGTCCTGAGGGCTCTAGGGTCCATGGTGGCAGCGATAGCGCTTCTTCCTTTCGCCAGGTTCAATATGCGCATCCTTCAATGGACACTCCTAGTTCAGTAGTCGTATCTTGCTCTTCCTATGCATCATCCCATTGCGATCAGCAAGGCTTGCAAGCGGTCCCTCCTGTGGTGGCTACACTCTCCAGATCTCCACGGAGGCCGCCCCTTTTGTGCTTCTCCCCCTCTCGCCACGGTGACCACGGATGCCTCCCGCCTCAGGTGGGGGGGGGGCATTTTGCAGGCCGGACGGTCCAAGGCATGTGGAACGATTCAGAGACCTTACTGCATATCAACGTTCTAGAGATGAGAGCAGTGCTCTTAGCGTTGCTAGCACTTCAGGCCTTTCTTCCCTTGGGAACAATTGCGATTCAGTCGGACAACATGTCTGTCGTCTGGTATATCAACAAGCAAGGAGGAACCAGGTCTTACCCTCTTTGTCGAGAAGCCATGAGAGTGTGGGAATGGGCAATCTCCACCAACCGCTTTCTCATAGCAACGCATATTCCGGGTCGGTCCAACATCCTTGCGGACAAACTCAGTCGCACCATTCTCACCCCTTATGAGTGGTCTCTCAATACTCAGGTAGCGGAACGCATCTTCGCACGGTGGGGAACTCCTTGTTGCGATCTTTTTGCGTCTCCCTCAAACACCAAGTGCGACAGTTTTTTCGCTCTAATACCTCCTCCAGGAGGTACCCCAAGAGACACTCTGGTGCATGCTTGGCCACCCGGTCTTCTTTATGCTTACCCCTTGCCTCTGATGCTCCAAGTTCTTCAGAAAGCCTCTCTGTTGGGGTGCAGAATGATTCTCATTGCCCCATTTTGGCCTCGACAGATCTGGTTCCCTTTCCTAAGGTCTCACTCAGTGAATCCTCCTTGGATTCTAGATCCCATTCCGGATCTGATATCTCACCCATCCCATCTATCAATCCCGAATCTGGACAACCTGAAGCTGACTGCTTGGCTGCTCCAGTTCCACTCCTGATCAGGACTCCGGTATTTCGTCCCCAGTTAAGGCCATCCTGGTGGCGGCTCATAAACCATCCACCAGGAAAGTTTACCGCAGCAAGTGGAAACGGTTCTCCTTGTGGGCGGAGCGGCAAGGTCTAAACCCCTTCACAGTTCCCCTTCCTCTGGTGCTTGACTTCTTATCCACTCTTTTTAATGATGGTGCCAGCAGTTCCACGGTCAAAGTACAACTTGCGGCAATTTCTCATTATCATATTGGTCACGACTCCAGTCCTCTGATGTCTGCCAAATTGTGTAAGATTTTCCTGAAAGGTACTTTTCTTCTCAGGCCCCCTGTAAAGCAAGTGGTTCCTCCTTGGGACCTTTCTTTAGTCCTTCAGGCCTTGACCGCTCCCCTTCGAACCGGGCGGCGACGGTAGATCTGAAATTTTTATTTTCAAGACGGCCTTTAGTAGCCATTACCTCGCCAAGAGAGTTTCAGAACTTCAAGCCTTATCAGCCAAGCCTCCTTACTTGGTCTTTCATCCGGACCGTATACCTCAGGACCAACCCGTCTTTTCTTCCTAAGGTAGCTTCTGAAGCAAATATTAATCAATCCATTAACCTCCCTGTTTTCTTTCCGAAATACCAAAACAAGGGTGAATACAAGCTTCATTCCTTAGATGTTCACAGGCAACTTAGATTTTATCTAAACAGGACAGCTGGTCATAGGCAATCCGACCAGTTGTTTATTTCCTTTGCTAAATTTAATTTGGGCAAGCCAATCTCTAAAGTCTCATTATCACGCTGGATTTCGCAGTGCATTTTATTGGCTTATCAAGCTTCTGGAAGGCCCGCACCGGAGGGAGTACATGCCCATTCAACCCGGTCAGTCTCTACCTCGGCGGCCTTTAAGGCTATGATTCCTCTGGATTATATTTGTTCAGCAGCCACTTGGGCTTCATCTCATACCTTTATTTCCCACTACAAGTTGGATATTACATCTAGGGGTAGAGCATCCTTTGGCTCCGCGGTGCTCCGGAATATCCTTCCATGATGGCCGCCCAAGATTCAGGTAGCTGGGGACTCTGTCCCACAGGTTGCAGACAAATGAATCTCCTACTTCATGAAATTTCCTGTTTTCTACATCAACTTTGCGTTTAACTTTACTCTGGCTTACAGCCATGACTTATTACAAACTCTTGCAGAAATGTACTACTGTTTACAGACTACAAATTATAAACAACAAAGAACAGTTACTTCTGCAGCTAAAATTAGAGGTGTGCGCAACTGCAATCAATTAGGTAAGTAAGCATGTGCTGGAAAGTTTGAGTGACTGGTGTAAGGCATAGCATTTTTTCACTTTTTTAAAAAAAAATTTGGTTACTCTCTCGGGGCCAGATGGTGTTGCTTTGAGGGCCAGACATTGTGCACCACTGGTTTAGATGCTTTAATACATAGAAACACATCCAGATGGATAACAGCATCATAAAGTACAAACAAACTAGTTAGCAGACGGACCTTACATACATGCATGCATGCTTACATCTCAACAGCTTATTACAAAATGTCAGTCTACCTTGCACGTGCTCAGTATTTATACAAGCCCTTGGATAGCGTCTTAAAAGTACATACATATACATTGATCTACACATACCAATTATATCCTTGAATTTCTGACTCCCTTATTTTCTTTGCCAGTGGTTCTACATATAATGCAAATAACATAAAAGAAAGAGGACACCCCTGCCTG